>NC_047671.1:4722500-4975000 GCF_011762505.2 Arvicanthis niloticus
CCCTTAAACAGATGTTGTCATTTGCCCCGGAAGCAAGAAGACCAGTTTCACGCTGATATATTTAGATGTGCTTTCTAAGAGTCCAGGCTGAGCAGCTCAGCATCCTGTGTCTGCTACATCCTGCCCAGGGATGTGTCTATCCCTTGGGACTTTTCATTCTGCAAAAGGCTGATTCACTCCGTTATTCTCAGAAAAATTGTCAGGGATCCCTGGAAATGCCATTTCCTGGCTAACTTTTATAAGAATAAGACTTGCCAAATGTAAAATGTGGCGAAGAAGACATTGGAGATGTGTCTGCAGTCAATTCACAGCCTTGTTCTAATTCGAGCAAGACCTGTTCCAGTCAAGATTCCCAATTCCTTCCTGTGTCCAGTGCAGCAAACAATATGCCTTTGCCTCCAGCATCGATTACAATGTCAAAAGTCATAGCAGGTCTGATGCTGCACTGACACATGAATTAGAGGGAAAACTGTAAATGCCTCTGTAAGAAGAACTAAAGGAACTTTAAGAACAAGACAAAGGTTATGAGGAGTCTGAATGGACTCTGCACCTAAAGAGGAGAGCTGTATGTGGAGAGGGGAGTAGCAAGATTGAGTACTCAAAAGTAGGTAGCAGAAGACTGTCCCATTTGAGTACAGCCGCTGCCAGTTAGGTAATCCTGACTCATTTCTCAACATCACTCCCACACAGCTGCTTCTCACACACCTATGCTGAATTGGCTCCATCACTTAAAGAGAGGATTGGCATCTCAACAACTGGAAGTGCCTGGGTCCTGTATAGAACACATGAAACAACTTCATCTAAGGTGACTTGCAGGCTCGTGTACTAGTGAGAAGTCCTTCTCAAATGGCAGGAGCAGGAGTGTTGGTAAGAAAAGGACTCAGAAGGTGTACATGCAGACTTGACATGGAGGTGGAGGAACTTAACAGCCACCAGATCTGCAAGGCAGAGCCTGCCTCACCATGGACACATGCAAAGAAAGCATGGACGGAGAGACACTCCCCTGCATCACACCACACATCGTGAGGCTTGGTATTCTTGCAGCACTGCAATGTTTTGGGAAATGAGAGCCCAACGTGAAAAGGAAGCATCCCTTGTCCTGGGAGGAGCCCTACAAAAGCCATTCTATCTCCCTCCCCAGAACAGAGGAGAAAGCTGCTACTCTGTCGTTCTTTAGTAAGATCTAAATATTTGCCATGCTCTTCTGAGCATTCATTTTTAAAATAACTTAACCAAGGACATAAATGTTCCCATCAATGGCAAAAGAATGAGATGCAGTAAGAAGAAAGTTTATGTGAGGGGCTTCTACAAAGAAAGGAGTCATTAAGCATCTCTAGTCTACCCTGGGCATACTACAAACAAGAAAGTATATCCTGGAGAAACTCACCATTAACACCAAGGGAAATCCAAACCCTTCTGTACTTGGATATATACAAATTAAAAAGAAACATGAGACTACCCACATGAGAAAAACCAAGTTCAAACTAATTGAAAAGCCAATATTAATTACTGAACAATCTGAAACATACAGCTTTGCCTTTGTTAAATAAATCTTTGTTACTCTAAACTATTCACTCCATAGCACATACTAACCAGCAACTTTCAATAACAAACCTCAAAAAAAAAAAAAAAAAGCAAGATACAGGAATCCAGGAAGAAGATTCACTGAATCTGGGATTTTTGAAACATCATAGAAAGAATTTAGTCACAACTACAGAAAAAGGGAAACTCACCCCAGACCCAGAACAGCAGGAATCCAACAGAGAAATTGTCACAAACCCAAGGATACTGGGACACATATCTCCTCCCAGTACTAAAAATACTGTAAGGTTCTTTTATAAAGATATCCCATTAGTGTAAATGTTTTTAAGTGATGGGCTACATGTCATTTTCTTTCAAGTATGACATATTCATTCTTTATTGCTGTCTCCCTCCTGCTAAACTCTCCTATTTTAATGGTGTGTGTGTGTGTGTGTGTGTGTGTGTATGTGTGTGTGTGTGTTTGTATGTGCGTGTGTACTCGTGCATGCAAAAGAGAGACAGACAGACAGACAGACAGACAGACAGACAGACAGATTGTCAATCATTCAGTCAGTCAGTCAAGCTGCTCTTTGGCTCAGTTTCCTCCCTGGTAAAATGAAGAGACTGTAGTGTTTCTAGCTGACAGGATTGCTATAAGGTATACAGGAACAGTATCCTCTACTTTTGGTTACCAGCCTCCCCCTATCACCTCCATGCAAGCCAGGGCATCTGAGACTGAATCAGAAAAACACAGCCATAACAACTTCAGTTCTCCTGAACTTTCTGTTTACAGCTCTCCTCAGCACAACCCTAAGCCCCTGCCTAGAGATGTCCTCTATTGTACTTTAGGGCCTTGTGTGTTAGGCCTGTCAGTTGCTCCACAAAAGCAAAGTTTAAGACATGGCTTGCACACAAGTCTGTTCTGGGAAGTAACCTCAGGGAACAGGGGAGGGAAACTGGCAAACATGAAACATAGGAGTGAAAGGAATTGAACTTTGCATGATCCAGCTGGTCACACAGTAAGCATCTGGGCTCAGTCCCACTGGGTGCCTTTGTAGATGTGTCTCTCATCCAAAAGAAACAACTATTCCTCTACAGACGTTATGTTCTTGTTGGCAAAGGGTTACACTATAGCCAATTCATTCCCTTGGAAGTCTGGATAGGATCAAGTGTGTTCCTTGTTGCCAGAGAGTGAAAGAGACAATGAAAAAGTCCATAGCACTAACAAGATGAGGTACCTTCGGAGTATATATAAGGAGGTTGGTTGCTATGGAAATGATGAGATAGAAGGGGAATGGACACACATGAGGAAGGGCATGTGTCTGCTATAGTCAAGGCCTTTGACCAATCAGATGAACAGATACTTCATTGAATCAAGTGCAGCAGAAAGCCTTCAAATAGATGATTAAACACACTCTCTAAAAAGATATAATGTAAGAAAATGTGTTTGTTGTGTAAGCCACACATCTCACTGCTGTCCCACGTCCTGGGCCATAATCCATACTCAACACTGTCTACTCTGTTTCCTTCTCCAGATTTGCTTCTTAGTGTGACTCAGACCCTCAACATTAAGGGTTCTAAGCACCTATGTACTGATCAGAATCAGATTGATTCATTTTTCTATTTGCAATTATAATTGAGGCATCAAAAAACAGACCTCAAGCTAGCCATCCCCATTATAGTAGAAATCCTGGATCCTCTTAGCCAATGGAATTCATTAAAATGCAAACCATAGGACTCCACCATTATGAAACCAGAACTCACCAAGAGGCATTCATAGTTTCAAGTGAACTGGCTTCTTATTGTGTCCTAGACAGAAACACTTCTTTCCATTTCACCGCTTCTCTAAATTCTGTTGAGACATTTATTCCAAATAATTCTAAATTTGCAGAGTAGGGCACAGACAGGCTCTACCAGTGAATCACGAGTTCCTGGCTTTAACCATTTCTTATTAGTAGCGGGTGAGGCAAGTAGACCACACCACCAGACAGAAGAGCTGGTAAGTTTCAGTAAGCTCAAACCCCATGAATCTCAAAATTGAGAAGGGTAAGAGTGGGGCCAACTCCCTGCCTAACTCTACCTACTCTGGAACATGTAACCACGACACTCCACTGGGGACCACAGCAATCAGCCCCATAGCATAAGAAACTGGAGTTTTCCATGCTAACAGTGATGTAACTAGATAGGCCCCAAGTGTTCAGCCAATGAGTTTCCCTTTCTGGGCATTTCTTACAGCAAAAGGTATTTAATCACTGGTTCACCCTGAGTAGTGGCCATGAATTCACATCCACCATCAAATAAAGCAATTTGAACATGCAAGGTCCTGCTCTTCATCAAGGACCGCCATGCAAGAGGCCTTCATAGTAAAGAGCCTTGCCTCCTTGTCTCCTTGTCTCCTTGCCTCCTGTCTCCTTGTCTCCTGAAGAAAGTTTTCTCTCTTCCAGCCCCTCTGTATTCTCGGCACTCATTCAGAATCCAACAGGGTTTGGCTGTATCCTGGGCTCTGCCTTCCCCTTCCTGCCTGGCAGAGGGATGCCCTAGCCCTGAGGGAAGCTTGGACTGGGGACCCCAGTTCCCAACTCCCAGCTGTATGCTAGTGGTATCTGGGTACACAGGAGACTAGGAAACACAGAAATCGTCTCAGGCTCTACTGTTTCCCACTCTAGGTAAACAGGGACCGAGGATCCCCATTATGAACTGCATTCTGCCTCCCTTGAGTGGTGTGATGGTGGCTCTCTGGGAACCCCAGCAGCGAGGCAGACAGGCAGACCACCTGGCATCTGGCTTGCAACATGGGGCATAACTAGCTGACACATACCACAGGTGGTGGCCCGCATGGATCCACACAAGAACTCTTGTTTGAACAACAACAACAAAAAGGTGAGTATCCCTTGGGACCAGGTTGGCTTTTGACATTAGCCCAAAAGATCTAAGCCTCCAATCTTTTTCCCACCTTTGCTTTTGATTGGAGCTACCTGGATGATCGCTGTCTGAAACCAGACAGCCCTCTCAGGCGTTCACAAAGACCCAGATACCCACTCCCACCTAGCCCTGCAGGTAGGGTACCACTAGGCCCCTATGCCTCCTCTCTTCCAGCTCTATGGGAAAGGATTTACAGAAAGTTGCACCCCTCTAGCTTATGGCATCACACAGCCAAGGAAACAGACACACAGAAAGCTGGAGGACATGGCTGGCAGCAGCGGTGGCAGCAACAGAGAAGGCAACCTCCACCTCTCCTTCCACCTGGGCTAGAAGAGCTCACCAAAATAATAATAATAATAAATAATAATAATAATAGGTAAAATCTTGCTGCTGACATCTTAGAAGAACACAGCTCACACAAAAACTTAATTTTCATGATTCCTTGTTTAAAATTTGTTTAAATACTCGCTCTTCTCTCTAATAGAAACATCTGAAATAATGTTCATAATTTTTTAACCAAAAAAATTGTTCTAAATTTTTTAATTTATTTAAAAATTCTTTTGGAAGGCAGCTATGCTCACCACTATACCACCAACGCTTAAAAATTCTTTTGAACTTCAAAACTCATATTGGATCTACCTCCCACAGGTTATACTGACCATGTTAATAACCGTTATTTAGTCTTTAATTAATAAAATAATACTATCTAGTTAAGCCAGTTTCTTTTTCACAGACAAGTTGTTACTGCCTATCCCAGATACATAATTAACACGGTACTTCCTCAGGTACCTGAAGCAGATGAGATAAGTAATTCCCAACTCTTCCTTCTGCTTTTCTTAATGTAAGACAGGTGCCTTCCCACTTAGAGGATTCATTCCAGGACCACAATTCCCTTAACACCCTTACCTCTTTCCTAGGGCTATAACAACAGACCTCCAATGTGCTGCCAATCAAACCATTACAGGCTTAATGTGTGCATTATACCCTCTCTTTTGGTGTAAATAAGAAAAACATAAAATAAGACCCTGTGCAGACATCTTCCTGCTGGGGTTCTGTACCCCAATAGTGACTATTCCACAGATCTCTTGCTACGAGGAAAGGAAGACAGCACAGCTTCTGCAGGCCAGACAAGAATCTAACCCACCATCTTGCTATCTCCTTGGATCTACTGGGACCACAGCTGCCTTGTTCAGATATACCAGCTGACTGAAGAGTTTTCGAGATGAGCAGAGGATGGCGTCCACAGATGACAGCTATCATGTCATGTGATGTCCCTTCAGTGAGAGATAACTTTTGCTAGTGACTAGTGACTGATAAACGTGAGGGGACTTGCATAATATTGAGATGTTTATCATTAATAGTAGAATAGCTCTTATGTTAACTTTTAACCACCCTTTCCTACAATCTGCTCTAGAGCAATCCAGCATGTCAAGTGCACCCATATTTGATTTTCTTTATCTTAGCATAGTCTTTCGACACAGGACAGTGTTTGTGAGGGAGTCTGCTAGGCTTCAGATGCGGGTACTGGTAGAGACAGGGGACAGATAAGCAAATGGTCATTGTCTCAAATGAGGTAAAATGAGTCTTTTGTAAACACACGACTGGCTGGTTCTCAAGACTGAGTCCCCTGTCCAACTTTGATGATGGAAGGAGAAGGGCTTGTAAAAGTAGCCATTCCCAACTTGAATGCAGTATCAGTCAACATGTGCTGGGCACTGCCACCTGACCTTTGTGTTTATCACCGTGGCCATCCCCTTCATAGGCTCATTGCCTCAGGCACTAGGGGTCAAGAATGGAGGTTGCCCGACATCCACAGGAAAGTCATCTTACCCAGCAGGAGCAATATTTTTCAGTCACACACTCTAGTGTTGTTAGCATTTCGTAAAGGTGTTCACCTTGTACGAGGTCATGCATATGTTCTTCCTCAAACTTACTTGTCCCTCGGGGCTCCTGTGAGCAGTCAAGCCATTCAATTACTGCAGTCACCTACCTGTTCATCCACACTCCAGTCAGATGGTCCTCTTTCTACAGCCTACCAGGAGGAGTCACCCTAGCTCCTTTCCTCGTAGGCTCTGTGAATGAGATTGCAGTGTGGTAATGGTGGTTCATTTTTCCCATGCCCATCCCAGATTCAAGTCTTTCTTCTACTGTAAATTAGACATGTGAGAAAACTTCTAGAAGGCCACAAGTACAAGAGTGAAAGTTGAGGTATTGTTATTAGAGATGAGTGAAATAGCAGTGTGGGCTCCTTCATACAGTTTAAGGGTTTGTTGTTGTTGTTGTTGTTTTAGGTTTTTTCCCACTTAACAGTGATATCTAGTGAGCCATTTATAATTTAAGATGGCTTGGTACTATACATATCAGCCTATGACTTTGTGGATTTGATAATAGCCAGGCCATGAAGAGGATCTCCTGTCAGACTTTAGGGCCCAGTATCCCAGCACTCTCCAATGGTAAGTACTTTGCTATCACAGAAGGTTTAGCATTGCTCCAGAATGCCAGGGATCTGCACTGACCCTTGTACTTGAGTCTTACTAGGCCTCTCCACAGCAGCCTTATCCTCTCTGGCTATCCTGAAGCACCGTCAGCCCCGATGACTCATAGCTATGAGCGGCAGAGCAATTTGCACTACAGTTGGAACTGCTGCATAGCTCTCTTTATGCTCTGAAAGCTTTCAAAACCAGAAGCATTTCCAGTCACCTGATAAATGGGTTGAAGCACTACACAGTTTCCGAAAGCCCAACTCTTCCTAAGCACTAAGGCTTTTTCTTAACAACGAGAGAATGAATGCAGTAACCTGTCATTTACCTGAAAGGGAGGAAGGCTGTATTCCCCCAAACCACCAGGACCTAAGCTTTTACCAGTAGGGCAGCCCACTGGCTCTTCAAGGGACCTATCTCCCATCTTCTAGCACCCCATGAATGATGCAGAGATTTGTCCTTCTCTTCAGCATTACTTTACTGATGCAGTGAAGGTGTGCCCTCTGGTGATGGATGTGTGCTCTGTTCTTCTCTGCCTTTGCAACTTTGTGCAGAACCTTTCCTCTGAGTTCCTTCTCAACACTGCTAAAGCATATCTAAAATCCTCCTCCCATTCTCTGCAGGGCACCACTGTGTCTCAGCTTTAGGTGGGCTTCCAATGGCATCTGAGGGCCAAATCCCCATATCTCTTCAAGGATACTTAATTACTAGCCATAAAAGCATACCCTTGTGCCCATACTTTGTACCCTATCCTGCTTTTGTTCTTCCAAGAATGATGTGACATCCTTAACATTCCTACCATGGGGCCTGCAAGCCTAATAACCAGAGTTTAATTGCCTGCAAGTGTGGAAGAAAAAAAAGAACCAACTCCCAGAGCTCTCTTCTGACCTTACACACACACCCACATACACACAGAGAGAGATATACACAAATAAGAGACTTCCCTCTCACTATGCCATACACATACATTGACAATAATAATTATTTTATTTTAAAATGGTTTATTATTTAATTTTATGTATGTGATTCCTTGTGTATTTATAGGCCACGTATACATGGGAGACCAAAAGAGGGCGCTGGATCTCCTGAAGCTTGCATTACAGGAAGTTGTCAGCTGCCCGACACAGGTGAGAACCAAATGTGGATCTTCTGGAGAATAGAAAGGCCTCTTATCCATTTAGCCATCTCTCCAAACCTGTAAAACTAATAAATCATAGATGATAGATATAGATGATAGATAGATAGATAGATAGATAGATAGATAGATAGATAGATAGATAGATGGTAAAAGACTTCACCCATAAATGTACCCCTTGTTCTTACTGCTCCCAACAGGTAGTTTGACGAAATAACTTGCTGTCGGCATAAAGACGTATTTCCCCTCTGCTTCACTATCATGTTGGATATTGTAAAAGTTTCTCATGCACATTTACCTCCAGCTGAATGAGGGATGTTTACATTATATAAAAAGAATATAAAAATCTCAGTGAAATAGGAAGCTTAGGATACTGGGGAGGGAGTAGGTGTACGATTGCCATTTATTGAAGTATTCCTAGCCTAGGTCTCAGAGTGCCATGTATATGTTCATAAACAGAAAGCTAACTTGGGCTCTGGGTTGAACTCAGTCTTTTTACTTCTCTTCTATCTATTCTATTCCATTCTATTCCAGTCCAATCCAGTCCAGTCCAGTCCAGTCCAGTCCATTCCATTCTATTCTATTCTATTCTGTTCTATTCTATTCTATTCTATTCTATCTCTGGTCCCATGTAACTCAAGTACACAAGGTCACCAGAGAGTCTTAATTCTACTTGGTGTTGGGATCCTCGGGGGAGGTTTAAAAGTCTACTATTTGAATGCAACTTTTAGATACGTATTTTTTTGGCCTATAGTATCATCTGTACCTCATGGTCTAACGTGAAAAATGGGAAGATTTTTGTATTTTCACAGTAAGCCTCTGTGGATGCAGACCTTGCCTGAGCCTGGCATTCTTTCTAGGCTTCTTGAGTGCTATTAGCAAAAGCCAGGAAGCTCCAGTGTCCTCTAGTTGCCATGGGTCTCTAGTCTTTCCATGGCCCCTGACACAGCATAAATAACACTTCTTTTTCCCCTTTCCCAAATAAGCCCAGAAGATGTAGAAATCTCAACAACCAAAATATACTTACAAGCCAAGGGCTATAGCACTCCCACTTGCCACAGCACTAGGGTCTATAACCATCTTGTTGAGTAAAGAGTTAGTTCCTGCATCATGAAGACCAATTTCCCCTCATCTTTCCCAAAAACTAGAGTATGAGACAGAACTCGGTGCAGAAATTTTCTGGTGATATAACCTTAGAAGCAGAAGCTAGGAAAGAAGGGGTGAAGTAGGAAAACACATGGAGCATGCCCTAGGTAAGGGTGGTCTGGGAAGTACTCAGTGATAGCTTAATACAACTGGGACCTTTTGATAAAGCGTGAATGTGTATCATAACTGCCCAGAAAGGGAACCTGTTCTCGCACTAGTCAAGACGTCAATTGTAAACCATGCCTGTGAAGAGTAGGCCCACCATACTGCTGGTTTTGCAGGTTAATATCACATTTAAGCCTTTTGCAAAGTGAATCCAGCTGTGAGCCACTCACACTCCCAGCTGAGTCTCAGTGTAAGACCTTTATATTCTAAAGTCTGAACATGAGAACAGGTTGAGTCCCTCATACTGCCTTGTTTGCAGTCACCCTAAGTGTGAGCCCTCACATAGAAATATTTACAGGTTAGTGCATGTATGAAACCCTCATACTGCTGAGTTTGCGGATAACTGAGTACAGGTGTGGACCTCTCACTAGGCTTAGCAGGAACAGCCAAGAAATGTATTTGATGAAACAACATGAAATTCAATAAAGCTACATCCAGGTAAAACCTTATTCAGATAAATAAAGGGAATAACAGATGGGAAGAAGCTAGAGGGGGTTCATGCCATGTGTAAAGCAGAAATCGTGAGGTTTAAAAGGGAATTCAAGGACAGAAAGTTAATAATTGAATTCTAGCCCTTTCCTGCAGCTAAACTGACCTTTTATGAAGTACATCGTCATGTACTAGAGGACACATGACCACCCTCATTCCTAATACCATGCCTACAAAGTAATCATCTGAATGTAATTTGAATTTCATGTGTCTCAGCTTCAGGAGAAAGTATTAGAGAATGCATGAGTATTTTCATCACTATAGCAATTACAGTCTTCATTATAAATTAATTAGTGCAATAGGATTTGATACCTCAGGCACTCGTGACTTTAAGACAGCATCAGCAGTCCAGAAGCTGATCGACAGAAACAAGATTAAGATTTAAAACTGAAATCCATTTGTTGTGAACAAGCAGAGAAGTAATAGCAGAATTATTTTCATGGGACTGGATTCTTAAATTTCTGATGAGCAAGGTATAAATGATCAGTAAAAATGCATTATTGAATTTTACTTATGTCAAGGGACTAGTAAGTCCTGAAAACCTCAAATTAAGAAATCTGTATATTTAGCTACAAGTAATTTGACTTGCCACTTGCTGAAGCCTCCTTGGATCTGTGGAGATAACTGTTGCAAACAGTGCTTAGGTAAACATGGGGATGCTGACATCAGCCCAAGGACCCTAATATTGCTTCTTTTGGGGACTATAGTAGTCTATTTCTTATTGTTTTGCTAAAATACCCTGGAAAATAACATAAAGAAGAACAGTGTTGCTCTGGTTCATAATTTTCAGATTAGTTTATTGTGGTAAAGAAATTAAGGTGTGGCAGCTTGAAGCAGGTGGTCACACAGTATCTACGGTTCAGAAGAAACAAGTAATTAACACACTGCTTAGCTAATTTTCTCATTTTTATGCTGTCCAGGATCCCATCCCAGGGATTGGCACCACCCTTGGTGGTCTTTCTATCTCATTTAACCTAATCAAAATAAACCCCAACTTGTGCTCCTGTAATTCTAGATATTATTAAGCAGACAATTGAGATCAAGCATCGCACCAACACACACAGAAGTGGAATTTGGAGAATTAAGTAGTTCTATGAGAACTATAGTAACTATACAATAGTTACTTTCTATAGTTACTTCCTATAGTAACTATACAATGTTAGTATCATCAGTGGTTTACAAAAAGTTTCCAATTTCTCCTCATCCTTGGAAACATTTGTGTTTATTATTGTTATTGTGTGAGATTCACTGGCAAGTACTGATGCCCCAGTCTACTGGAGAAATAATCTTGTCCCTTTGCCATTTTAAAAAGTGACTTACACTTTGAAGTACTTTGACATGGAAGGCCAGTTAAGCCAACATTTGTATTGCTTTTAGGAGGCAAACAGACAATTAGGAGCTGTAATTATTCAGATTCTATAGTAGGACTAAATAAGTTTCATTTATCACAAAAGTGTTCAAGTAAGCTGTAGCAGAGAAATGATTTAGATTATTTTTTTTAAATAAGAGAAAACAAAGAATGTTATCCTCAACTTCTTTGCTAAGGGATTTGAAATGGAGATGCAGCTTTCTTTCTTGTCTGTTCTTCATTCCTTAATCCACTGTTTATTTTCAGGAGTATACCAAATGTCTTCAACAGGGAAGGACAGGAGTAAAGAAATGCATGTCATGAAAATGTTCAACAAGAGTCTCCTGTCAAGTTCCATAGTTAAGAGCAGAGGTGAATCTTCAGTGGGTCCTGAGAGAAACAAGGATGACTTGTAAAGCTCCCAGAGTGGAAAGAACAGAATGTGACTTTCTAGTAAAGGTACACTTTAGACTAGAGGAACATCTTCACAGATATATGAGGATCCGCACCAGAGGTAGATTTGAAAAATGAACTTGAATATCAGGTTTGGGGATGTTATTTATTGCTTCTCTGAAATTCAAATATAAATGGGTGTCATGCATTTTCTTTGTCATGCCAGGAGACCCTAAACTATATGTCACTGAGTCTAACTCAATGATGACATTTACTGAAGACAAAAAAAAAAAAAAAAAAAAGGATTAACCCAATATTTAGAAATGTCAGGCAGGTGGATCCAATGTGAAAAAATGGTGTAATGCAGACACTTTGTGCCTCTTCCAACAGGATGATCCTATGCCATGGTCAAAGGGCTTGTCTTAGATGCAGCAATCTTGACAATTTTTTTAATGTTAAAATGCAAGTTACTGGACACAAGCTGGTCTCAGAGAGGATGGAAGACAGAAAAGCCTCCACTGTGTCCCATAAGCTGAGACACAGAAAGAAGCTGCATTTAGAGAGGAAAGCTGTGCTACCCTGTGAAATGCTCACAGGGAGGACCAGACTGCAGAGGGTGAAGGGGGAAAGGCAGTCTTTGACAGAAAGACAGCATACAGCAGAAGGAGCAGGGGATCCCATTACCTCCCAAGCAAAGCGAGTAAGGCATATACTTTATCCCCATGGCTCTCACAAAGCTTTTTGCAAAGACCCTACACACCTAAATTTGAAAATGATAGTCATAGCCCAGCAGTATTTTTTATAAACCAATGAGGTGTCTAGCAGGTTGAGTGACAGATGATAGGCAAGCAGGACAAATGTGTGGCATTAGTCTCTGTCGCTGTGACTAAATACCTAGAGAGTCAACCTGAAGAGGCAAACATTTACTTTGACTCAGAGTAGGTTCAGTTTTTTTTCTGTCAATGGAGACCCGGCTTTGCTGTCTCTGCCTGTGTCGAGTCAGACACTATGGTGGGGATTGTGTAATGTGGCCAAGTACTGGACTCGTGGCAGAGAGAAGACAAAGAGAGCTCTGATAGACCAAGGCAAGACACAGTCTTCAAGGGAGAGACACAGGAGTACACACACCTCCAATGTGAGCACTTGGAAACTGAGGCAGGAGAAAAATAAGGACAATTTCAGCTGGAGCTACACAAATATCCTTTCCAAACATCAAAACCAAATGAGAGTAACCTTCAAAGGCCTCCGGAGCTACTTCCTTCAGTTAATACTGTGTTCAGCTAAGACTCTGTCAAGAGTGTTAAGCCACTAATGGATGGAGTTGTTCCAGCCCTCATGATGCCATTATTACAGTAGACACAAATGTGCCTGTTAAAATGAATGTGAAATCAAAAGGCTCATAATTCAAGCTGAAGAACACAGAAGGAGATTGCGTGCTTGAGGCTAGAGGTGAGTTAGGCAGGAATGGAGGATACAACTCTAGGGAGAAACAACAGAGCCCATGGTGATCTTGGCAGTCTCTAACTTGCACCCATGACCAGCCCTCCCCTGACAAACATGCAAGGGCCTTTTCACACCTTCTCCCAATACATATAAAGCAACAAACTAAACTGTAAGGAAGAATGGCTTCTGAAGATTCCCCATGATAATGAGACTCACCCCCTAAATATGTATAAAAACATCCTTTTTAAATGGGATTTTTAAAAAATCCTTTTTAAGTTGGGAACCCACTAGGCTGTCCCCCCACCTCGGGGCAGTGCACTGCACTGTTGTTTTCCCTATAGTCTTAGCCACTCTTCCCAGTAGCCATTCCCTGGAACATTTGCAACTGAGTTCTCTGGCTTCAATTTATAATTTATCAGAAAGATCATCTTTGACAAGTCAAGGTTTCTTTAGCTCCATCCACTCCATAAGAATGCATTGCTCTGGCCCTGATTGCTGCCAAATTTGGACTCTCTTCCCCGGTGTGTATTGATGAATGTCTCACATGATTAAAGTGTGCCCTCCACACCTGTACAGATACTACAGTAGACTAAACAGCAGGTCAACTAGAGAGGTACCATTTTGTATGTTTTAGGTAGAATTGTTCACAGGCTACATATGATTAGATGAAAGATTTCTTGGGCCCACATCACATTTGTGCTGCATATTTGGGAGAAATTGGGAGGGCGGGACTATCCTCAGAAATTATTGTAGCTATTACAATTAAGTTAAAATACTGAATGTGTTTGCATTCCTCTCTTCTGCATTTATATAGTTACTATGTGCCTAATGCCCTGATTAAAAGAGCTTTCTAGGCTCAGTACTGTACCCCATCTGATGTTGTAAGATGTGGATGTCCAATCCCATATCCTTAAAAGACCTAGCTCAGCTCAGAGTGTACAGGAGTAGCATGCAGTAGAATGGAAGCCGGAGGGGCAGCTACTTGTGTTTCAGTGGCAATAGCTGCAACCTTGGAGGAATCAGCACTTTCCTGTGTCCCTCCCACCATATTGCAGCAGGGCTTTGAGTCAGGAATCAATGAAGTTGATGACGCATCCCTGTGGAGAAGTGGTGGGAGCATCCTTCACACTGCCTCCTTCAGACTATTCCAAGGAGAAAGCCTCAGAGAGCACAGGAAATAGGTTCTTAGACCCATGAGGCTTCCATCCTGTAGTGATGTTGCAACTGGCACATTGCCCTGGATGAGACTCACATAATGGAACAAGTAGAGGTGAATACAGACACCTGACACAGAGCATTGGGGCAGAGACCTTTCTTAGCTCTTCAGTATAAAATAATTCAAACTCAGCTTGCTAGGGTTTCTATATCACAGAGAAAATGCAGCAGTGGCAGGTCTGACTAGAGGAAGCTCACAAATTACACAGTAGGATTCATGGTGGATTGCACAGCCACCTAGATGAGCTATCCTGTTTTGCTTTCTCTCTTTCAAATAGAATGTTCTGTATGTAGACTTTTGAAAAGTGGCCAAATGGGGATTGGGGTTCAATAGGTAAAGTGCCTGCGAAACCACCATGAAGTCCTGAGTTCTGATCCCCAGACTACATAATAGCCTAGTATAACAACATACATCCTTAGCCCCAGTGCTGAATGAAGAAAATAGGGTTGGATAGAGTCCCAGAAGGCTGCTGAATCAATGAGCTCTCAGTTCAGTAAGAGACCTTGTCTTGGAAAATAAGGTGGAGGGTGATTAAAAAAAACTATCCAACATTTATCTCTGACTTATGCACATAATATGCAATCATCTACACAGAGATGTTTAAACACACAGAGACACACACACAGTCAGGAAGAGAATTTTTCACCCCTTTCCCTTGGCCCTATTTCTTCATATAATATCATTTTTTTCTATTTTTTTGAGACTTCTCTGCTGTTCAATATACTCGTGTGTGTGTCTGTGTATATGCGTGTGTGTGTATGCACTCCTTTACAATTTATACAAATGGTGTCATGCCCCAAATAATATCCTGTAATTTTTACTTAGTGCATCCTGAACATTGAGATCTCAGCACATGAACAGCATATCAGTACATGTAAATGAGCCACTGCCACCTCTCTGAAGATCGCCATTGCATGAACAGTCACCACTCTCACAGCCAGGCTCTGAATGGTGGACGTGTAGATTGTGTCTAGACTTCTACTTTTACACATAAGGCTTCAATTTTAAAATCTTTACAGCACACCTTTGGCTGTGTACAAATGTGGCAGGTTAAGTGCCAACTCATGGGCCGACTGGAGCAAAATGCTTCTCTAAGGCCACACCCACTCCTCCTGTGATCACTGAATGAGGAGTGTGCATGGCTGTTGCAATGGCCCTCAAGAAAAGCAAAATGAACATACTAGGATCAGCCATAGCCAAGTCTGCTCTCATCAGTCATAGTTGGTACAAACTTGAGTCAAAGCGTAGGTCACTCAAGCGCTACAAAGATGTAATCCCAGGAAAATGGGTGACTTTGTAAGTAAGAACAAGGGGTTACTATAAACAAGGTTCTATGTTTGTTCTACAAGGGGCTCCTGCAGAGGCTGTATGCTTTGACAGTAACCGACTAAGCTAAACAATCCAATCACTTATATTAACAATATACTTGGTTAAGGAGAGAATAATGCTACACACTGACCATCTGTTAAGCATTATAAATATACTCAAATTGCTCTTTGCTTCCAGTACCAAGAAGACAGTATTTAACATAAAAAGTTTTTAATACCAAACAGCACAGAAACCATAGACATCTCACAGAGACAAATGCTTTTATCCAAATGAATGAAATGAACAGAGGGTGCTCTTCTTCATTTTGTGTTTGCCCTAAAAATTGTAGAAGCTTCCTTTAAAAAAAAAATTAAACAACTCATGCCTAAGTTTAACTCAAGATCGGCTCTTCCTAATACATTTAACGAAAAACATAATTGATTTTCTCCCAGACAGATAGGAGGCTGTCAAGATGATATTTCATTCCCAAGATCCCTTCCAAAGTTGTCAGGGAAGGCAAACAGTCATTACTTTATCCACAGACCCATCAAGAGCTCATTATTTATTTTTTCAATTATTTATGAAGCTGAATACAAATACTTTCTCCAGCTGCTCCATCTAGTGGTTCGCATAGGCAACCCTACCTCTGTTCCCTGGAGCCAGCATCCCAACAGGAGAGAAAGCTTTATCAGAGTGACAATTAATAGCATCATTTATTTTATTTTAATAAATATTTAATAATAAAATTTACAAGCCTGGGTTGAAATAATACCCACCATGAAGATTCATTTGTATTTCCCTTGGAGAGAAGAGAGATGCTATTGTCAAGATAGCAAGGCAAAAGTAAAAAAAAAAAAAAAAATATCCTGCCTTAAGCTTCCGTGGTAACCAAAGTTCCCAGAAGAATCAATCAAGGATGTCATCCGAAAGAATGAATATGAAATAGTTGGCATGGCAACAAGGCTTATGGAGGCAGATCCCTGTTGTGAGTGTTCATATTCTTTAGACTCACAAATCATCATTTCGAGCAAGCACTTGCCGGGGGTGGGGGGACGCTAATTAATAAAATGTCATCCACGTATTGTGTTTTCCATAGCCACTATCACTGAAGCTAGTGCTACAGATGATGCTGATTTAGTAATTGTCCTAATTCTTACTGATATTTTCATCGATGTTAGCCAATGAACAACTGTGTCCACCATCATCTCTGAGCCCAATAAAACAGAAGTTTGGTAAACTCAGAATAGGTGAAAGAAGCAACAGGCTTACTACGCTTAAAAGTTCTGAACATCGACTCAAAAATGAGATGCAAGCATTGAGCACACAGCAATCAAGCGTGCACAGTGGGAGTCTAATGATTCCCATAAATGGCAGTTTAATCAAATCCTTTATTCCTGCCTGCAGTGAACTCATCTATGATTCACAAATCAACTTTACCCCCAAATATTTCTTCATGGTACAAAGAGACCCTAATTTTTCTGCCTGAACAAGGTGAAGCCCATATTGACTTAGGAATGTCACAAAAGCAAGAATAGAGAATTGGCTGGAATCAGTACCCAGAGCAACACAGGACATAGTACGGTTTTAAAAAGAAACAAATTCAGACTTCAAAAAAGGGGGGAGGACTATTTTTCCTGATTTAGCTTCTGGCACACATGAGCCATGGCATCAATGACAGGGTTGAATAAACTCAAAATAGTTCAGATTTTAAAAACAAACTCCTGTTTTTAAATAAGAAACCCAGTCTTGGCATAAAGCTCCTTAAAGCCTGACCTCACCATCATGACTGCAGTCTGCAGGTGCTGACAGGACAGAGGGTGATTTTTATGAGAAAAAGAGAGCGATACTAAAGATTCGTGTGTGCATACACATCCAACAAAAGTGCTTGCTGTGCACACTTGACAACCTGAGTTGGATCCCAAAACCCACATAAGCAGCCTGATGCAATGGTGGTAGGCATCTATGGCCTCACATTCTTACCATAAGATGGGAAGCTGAAACAGGAAAGTCGGCCTGAAGCTCTGCAGCAGTGTGGAAAAAACAACAGACACCTTCTCTCAAAATGGTAAAAGGCAAGAATCAACTACCAAAAGTCACCCTCCTAACTCCACACTCATATCATAATACACACGTGCACCACACTCAAACATACATGCATGCACACAGAAAAATAAAGTTAACAAATTGTAAAGGAAATGGAAACTTTTTCCATGGACAAGTATAATAAATGATTAGATTATTGTACAATGCATAAACTCGGAATAAACACACAGGCTGCAATAAAACATTGGACCTCCATAACTTGGTAAAATTCTTAGATATTGATTGAAAGCATTTTTTATTTATAAAATAGCCACAACATGCCCCCATGAAAGCCTAAGACCACTGTCACTCTGGCAGGAATGCCATCACAGAGGGCCACAGTCTGGGTGGTTTAAACGACAGAACTGTCCTTGAGCCTGGATATCTGAGATCAAGGTAAGAGTGGGGCTGGTTTTTTCTAGGGCCTCTCCCATAGCTGGTAGGTGGCCATCTTGTTCCTGTCTGCACATGCTTGTGTCTTTGTATCTGTATGTCCTCACCTCTAATTATTAGGACACAAGAATTATTGGTTCATGGTTACACTCATGACATTTTCTTAAATTAATCATCTTTTGAAAGACTGCATTCCAATATAGTGAAAAGAGTTTCTAAGGGGCTAGGGTGTACAATGAAATTCCTGAAGTTATTTCTGAACCTGGAAGTTGAGAAGTGATGGTACTAATTGGAACGCCTATGGAGATAGAATCCCTCTGTAGGAAATGAATAAAGTACACAAAGAACACATCTTTCTCCATGAGATCAAAGACAGAAGGCTTATGAAGCCTGCTTATAGGTCCATCTGGTGGAGGAAAGAGAAAGGGTATATATTTTGTTGACAGTTTGTTCCTGAACACGGAAAGGATACATGAGCTCCTAGACCCATGAGGTCTGAGCTCTCTCTGGTAGTATGAATAGACTCTCTAAACTCTCCACATGTTAGCATTTGAAAGTGACATGTCACCCAAAGCCTCATGAGTTGCAACCCTTGTTGTGACACTCTTGTAAACCACTGGGATATGGGGCAAACTTTCAGACATTCTCTTCTTAGAGAAGTCCACTCTTGGAGCCCACTGCATTTTCCTCATTATTAACTTTTTAATCACTGTCCCTAGAAAGACAAAGGCAAAGAGCCTGTGCTCATGCTAAGACACATTCTGTCCTAATTGCAAGTATGGAAGTTCTGCATGTTTCCATCACTCAGCTGAGCTGCCTCTCTTTCCCCTCCCTCATTTCTAACCCTGAGAAGCAGTGGGTCTCTGGAAGGAATTCTTATTATAAGCACCCATTGAGATAACAGTAGATTTGCTTACTTTCCTAAGACAAGCTCTCAGAATTTTCAAAGAAGGAAATTGCTTTGAATAATGTACTCAGAAAGCCTAAATTGCTACAAGTTCTACAAAAGGTAAGACTCAAGAAAATCCTCTTAATAAATAGCATCCTGCCACGCCCTCAGCCTTGGCGCGGAGGAGAAGGAATGCTGAGGCCTCCTGGCTCCTTTTGTGCCTAAGGAAATGGAACAAGTCAGGCAAAAGGACAGTTACAGATCCATTGATGGACATAATTGAAGTTCTTGATAAAGAGGCGTTCAGTTTTCGGGGAGTACAACACAATGCAAAGCGCTGGGCACAGCCACAACCTGCTTAGTCCCAGGAGTTCTTTTCCCAGAGAACATCTTGAACCTAGAAAACGTGAGCATCGGGGAACGATAACAAACAGATTTTTGCAAGCATCTGCTCTTGATAACATCAGCAATTACATCTCAAGGAAGAACTCGGTGTGGGCTCAGGCAGGTCCATCAGTGCAGGATCCTCAGACAAACTTTCATCGAGGCTTTATAACCAACAGGCTGAGTCGCTTTGGGAAAACCACTTAGCAACTCTGAACTTTAGGTTCTCAAATATAAATCAAGACAAAAATGTGCAAGTCCATGACACCTTGCAGAGTTAAGTGTCAATGGAAAAGAGATTTCAATAGCTTTAGGTGCTTTTCCCCAAATCTCCAAGTAACTGAAACAAAAGCCACTGAAGCTCCCATGGGTGGGACAACTAAGTAGAGCAATTAATCAAAGAATACAGGGGATTACATCTCCCCCTGATAGCCAGCTCCAACCTAATAGCCACTTGAGTTGCCCAATATACCAGAGTACTACTACAAAAGTCATTCACATTCATATTTCTGCAATATATTGTGTGAAGTCAGAATGGAAGGAAGAGGGGAATGGAGAATTCGAGGAAAGGAAGGTGAGAAGAAAAATAGGGAGCAGCAAAGAAAAGGTCTTCATTCCCATAGCCCTATATACTCTGCTCCACGAGAGGATGCCTTTAAACATCCTCTCCAGTCACACATAAACCATGATTTTCTTACTTGTTCTGAACTGGTAAATTTAACTGGAATCAACCAATTTCCAGCCTGCATATGCTATGATTTGGGGAGGGAGCACTTTTCTCTACTTTGCACAAAAATCTTAAATCAGTTTGGTTTGTTGTTTTAATCTGTGATTAAATTGTGTCATATCTTTAAGTCAAAGAGATGGCCTTTCAAAAACTCTTCTATCCTTTAGGAAAAGCCTATTACTACTAAATATATTTCCAGGACTTGTTTTATGAAGACTTAATGTTTGTGTGTATGCATGCATGTGTGTGCTCATGTGATTGCATGTGTGGGGGTGTATGTGTATTTATGTACTCATGTGTTGGTAAAGGTCAGAGAACACTCATGTGTTTGTAAAGGTCAGAGAACAATCTCAGGAACCTTTTCATTTTTTGTCTTACTGTGCTGCATGGTTTTGACAAACTAACACAAACACAGATGTATCTGGAAAAGAAAATATTAAATGAAGGAATTCTCTAAAATTGGCCCATGGACAAGTCCGTAGAGTATTATCTTGATCAATAACTGATGTGAGAGGGGCCAGCTCATTATGGGTAATACTATTTCTGAGCTGGTGGTCCTGGGTTCCATAAGAAAGGAAGTTGAACCAACCAGGGAGCCAGCAAGCAGCACCCCTCGGTGGCCTCTGCATCATTTATCAAGCCAAGTTTCCCCACACCTTGGTTCCTGACTTTCCTGGATGATGGCCTACAAGCACTACCTTGAAATAAACACTTCCTTCTCCACATTGACATTAATCATGATGGTTGTTTTTAATCATAGTAACAGAAATCCTAATTAAGTCTGATACAGGGTCTCTCATTGACCTGGAACTTTGCCAAACGAGGTTCCAGGGACTTCCCACTGACCTCCTGCCATTTTGCCATGTGGTGGTTTTATTTTTATATAGTTTCTGAAGATCATGTTGGGTCTTTACATTTGCAAAATGAGATCTTTTCAAACTGAGCCATCTTCTCAACCCCATGAGCTTGATTTTTTTTTAATGGATGAGGTGATAACAAAGGATCTGTGGATATAAGAACGCCAACTTCCTGTGCATGTCCTAATGCAGGACCACAGGCATAAATTGTGATGTTGACTACAACATCCAGGCTCAATGACTGAAGGTCAAGCAGGTTCTTGCTGGCAGTGTGTTTGGTAATCCTGCAAGAACTCAGACACCAGCTCTGGCTGAGCTAGGAGAAGCACCTTCGGGCTGCACAAGATGCAGACAATAACTCTTGCAACCTTTGGATGTAACAAAAATATACTTGAAATAATATGAGGAAGGGGGTGCTTGCTTATGAAACATTGTCTTAAAGTGTCCCCAAAATGGGTCAGTTAAAACTCTTTTGCAAGAATTTTTTTTCAAGTCTTCATATACTAAAGACAGCTAAGCAGACATGCAAATTCAAAGCCTATATTTAATGCATCTGACTTTTTAACATGAAATTGCTTCAGATAATTTATAGAGAGTCATTTCATTTATAAAGGTTGTACAAATTAGTTGTTTTCAAAGGCAATTCTTTTAAGAAATTGCAAGCTGATGGATATGATCCCTTGCACGTTTTTCTTATGATTAATTCTTCTTAAATTCTCCCCCTGAAATTGGGTTTGAAAGACCATTAACTCTCCTAGATCACAGACATCCTCCATTCTGAAGTGGTCATCAGTCAGAAACCAACTTCCAGTGTGGAAATCCTGCCAGCATGCTGATTAGAAGGCAAGCTCAGCCCTGGGAGAAAGTTTCACATTTCCAGGGCCTTCCAGCAAGTAAAGGACACTGGGTATACCAGGACACCAAAGCAAGCTCTGAGCATTGTTACAAGCCAACTTGGCCTGCATTAGTATGGCTCAAGTCAAGTCCAATTGTGGATATTGTTTACTCTTTCATAGGGATGTCTCCGACTTTTCAAGAGTAGACATGCCAAGACCTTGTCATATGTTCTTGAAAGTGGCTGTCCCGGATTTCTTTTAAAAAGAAAAAAATTTAACAAAAGTACATTGGGTTTCTAAAGACTCAGAGTTTAATATCAATCAGATATTAAATGTCAACATAGGTTTTCTGGGCAACCTTGGCATTGACTCAATGCTGGCCTTTAATTCTGTTCACAGGCTTGACCCCAGATGTCTTAAAGGTCATCACAATGTCAGTGCCTAGTACTAGAGAAGATGAGGAGGATGCTAAGGAAGAAGCCAATCCTTAGAACTCCCCTTAAGGAACATCTAAAGCCATCAACTTGTTTACATAGTTTCTTAGTCTATTTTGTGAATCTATGACAAAATGCCTAAAACACGATGATTTATAAAGAATTCCTCACAGTACTAGGGACTGGAAAAATAAAAAGGTTTTATCTGTCGAGGTCCTTTTGTTGTCTAATAACACTATCCAAAGTTCAGGGCAAGAACAGGAGCTAGCTAAGCCCCTTTCCTCATCTCATAAGCCACTAAGCCCATCATGGAAACCTCATCTTTATGAAATCATCTGACTATTATTATTTTCCAGAGCTAAAGTTTATAAACATTGACATGATATCCATGTTGATGAAGCTTCAAACACATACAGTTGAAAGCAAGCATTCAACTCATAACACATGAAGAACAAAACTTCCACCATTGCTCACTTCTAAGAGGTATAATTTTGCATCAAATTTGAGGTCGCAAGTAATTGAGGAAACGTACCCAAAGGTGTCATTCAAGATAGCTGGGGAGAGATGTAGGCTCCTCCTCTGCTCTGGGCAATGCACCATTGCTCTAATTTCTCATGCTTAGGCAAATGGAAGCTATATATAGATTACCAGGATGGACTGTAAACTGGGGATTCCAGGACAAGATTCTAAACTGCCAGATGACAAGTCAGCACTCAGGCAAAGCTTGTAACTTTGAAGAGATGAGAAGTCAGAAGCAGCCAGTGAAGGAACAAAAAAAATAAGCACCTAGGCACAGGATAGGCACTCAACATGTACAGGGTCATATATATACACACATTCTCATGTTCATCTACCAAGTTTGGGATATGGACTTATGGATAAAATTTGATAAATCTCAACTGAGAAAGATCTTATCTTCAAATGATTATGTCTGATCAGATCACCTCTAGTAGCTCTGAATAGCTAAGGGTGAGAAAGGTAAATACAGAAGAAGGAGGATGAAGGTAAAATACAGTAAGGACATCTGAAAAGTCATAAGGAATCATACTATTAACTATCTACCTACAAAATTTTATACTATATGTAATTCTGTGGATAAATATTCATGTATAATTGAAATAAAATTGTCTGAATTAGACGGACCATGATCTACCCAAGGACCAAAAGCAACATAATATAACTTCAATTCCACGCATGAAAAACCTTCCATGAGGTGTTTCTTTGAGTTTTCCAAGAGACCCCCAAACATAAAGACTATGGATATTGCTCTTGGTCTTCCCCCTAGAGGTGAGAGGTAAGTCTCTATTGTTGAAAACACCATGCACTTCAGATAGAGTACCCAGAGGACCCGGAGTTGGAGCTAACCTGCAAGTTACTAGGTTTAATGGTACCAGGTGGCTCCATGCAAGCTTCCAAAAGAGAAGCTGGCCTACTCAGTTATAATACAATATGAACCACTGCAGTAAGGATGCAGTAGTGGCATACATAGCTTGGCAGTAATCAACAGCTCTCTAATCGGACATAAGACCTGTTCGGTAAGAGGAAACCATGCCTGGTGCTGGAAACTTTGCCAACTACTCAGTACTAGGGAAGTTGTGATTATTGGAAGATAATCTACAAACTCTAATTTATGAAACCAGCATGATTTCTAACTACATTATATATATATATATATGTGTGTGTGTGTGTGTGTGTGTGTGTGTGTGTGTGTGTGTTCTTATACAAACAAGTAGTATATAGACCTCATCCCTCATGCAAGAAAATTCTTTTTTTTTCAATAAATGTAGACTACTACAGAAAACAACCAATAGAAATGCGGAATTGTAGAACTAAGTCCCAACAGATAAATCTAATTAAACAGTTCCCCTCACCTAAGGCTCAAGGAATATTTCAAGAGCAATGTGGAAAGATTGTAAGAGCCAGAGGATCAGGTAGTTTTCTGTGAGATTTTTGTCTCCTAGTAATGTCTGAAACTACACCTATAAAGTCCCACCAGCACAACTACCTAAATATGAGCTGAAGAGTGACAATAGACATGCCAAAGTGGACAATGAAACAACCACAAGGACCATAAGGCTTCAACCTACACAAACAATTACAGGCAGCTAAGGAATGCTGAGTGAGGGAAAGTCTTCCCTAGGGAAGTACAGTTGCCTCCATAAGGAGTGTATCCTGCAACATGCTAGAGTAGACTTTTCTTATGTAAGGTCTATTGGACCACATGATTTAAAATTTACAGTTGATTTACTCTTTGACAAACAGAAAGGGTTCTCATTCAAATCAACTTGGTTGAGATATTTTGAAACTGAAATCCACCTGGTGGTAGAATAGACAGTTCCCCTAAAGGCTGTATTCTAGAATCCTCAGTGCTTGCTTACTCAAGTGGAGGCCCTGCCCATTATTTCTCTCCTGGTTTCCTTCATTCCCTAACACATTCCAGGCTATAACATGAGCCTCTGCCACAATCTGTCATCCCTGCCAAGCAGCAAAGCCATAGACAAGACAGTGGATGAAATGGTAATTTAGAAAAAAATTACTATCTACAAGTCTGTAGAGAAAAATCAAATGATTTTCATTGGGACATATTTTCCTGTTATGTCCAAAATATCTATCCCGATTTCCAGTCATTCATACAGATGAACGTTCCAGAAAGGTCAGAGAGAAAAGTGAGCTGGAGATATAGATGATGGAGATGATAGATATAGATAGATAGATAGATAGATAGATAGATAGATAGATAGATAGATAGACAGACAGATAGTTAGATATCCCTAAGGTATACCATACTGCTTTTCCAAGTCCCAAAATCTTCTGCATTGCAGGGACCTTGTCCTCCATGAAGCCTCCAGGTACAGTCACAACCACATGCCCGTCAAACAGGCCATGCAAGCACACGTCCCCACTTCCCCCCCACTTGTCCATAGTTGGCTTGCTGATGGCCATTATTCTATCCTTTCCTGCTGTAGTGTCAGAGCTTCCAGAAGAGCTATAGCTAATAAAAATCTGTGAAGACAGAATTCCTTTTAGTGTGTGCAACCTTAGTATTTTCTCTTGTTGACAGGGGCATTAGTTCAGTGCCCTCAAGACTCTGTCTGGGGAAACATTTAGCTCTTTTGTCTCCCAATGCTGCAATTCTAATAACAGACAGAATGGCTTGCAGCAAATAATTCCTAGGCCTAAATATGAAATTAGTATCGATCTGATACCAAAGAATGGGTGTCTTCCGTCTATGAGAGAAGAATGCTTGCTCTGTGAGATAGACAGTAATCTGTCACAATCTGACAAGAGGACAAACCCTAGTGAGTACAAGGAAATGGCTTCATTTTCTCTTTTCAGAAACTAGTACAGGGCTCTTTATTCCTTCTAGAACTGTCTCTTATATATAAAAAGAAGTTGTATCTGTGAGAGTTGCATGTGGTGGTGTTATCTGAAGTGCAAACAGTAGATGCAAGAGGAAAAAAAAAAAAAAACACCTGGGCACAGCATACACCAGGAAGTCTCTTAGCTAGAGATCAATACTACAAGCTGATTTGAATTTCCTGAAGGCAGAAGGGCTCTGCAGGAGATACTGCAACAGAAAGTCACCACACAGTGAGGTACAACACACACCTTCCAATGCAACACACACCTTCCAATGCAAGCTACACTTCTACCGTGGGTGAGAAAGGAGGTACAGGTCATCTTTAACCTCCCGTTAGCCTTTATGTGTTATCTAAATTTATGAGAATTTCCAAATAATATTAATTTGTCAGGACTCACAAAATTATACCTAAAAGGGGGTCAAAGGCCAAGCTGAAGACTGGAGAGATGGCTCAGTGGGTAAAGTGCTTGCTGCATAACTGTAAGAAGCAGAGTCCAGAACCTACTAACTGTAATCACATCTGTCATCATACTGTTTCTGTAGTGAGAAAGAATGGGGACAGCAGAGAAAGCTTGTGGGACCCTAACCTGCTATACCCAGTAGCAAACACCCAGAGACCCAATCTCCAGTAAGGCAAAAGGTGATTATTAATACCTGATTAACTGTCCTACCCATGTACTGTGGCATACACATGCTTGACTCACTCAAAAACAAGCACACATGCACATACCCACACAGACACACACGTGCATACACACATACATATACACACAGACACACATGGAGCACACACACATGCACACACAGAGAGAGAGAGAGACAGAGAGAGGGACAGAAAACATGTTAAAAAAAGAGTTGAATGTTAACCATCTCAACTATACAAGGCAATATGACCTTATTTGGAGATAAGACTTTATAAAAACAGATGATTCATATGATATCTTAGGGTGGGTGCTAACCCAATATTACTGATATTCTAATAGGAAGAGAGAATTTGGTCCAGGTATGAAGAAGATGATGTGGGGAGGTGTAGAAAGAAGATGGTGGTGTATTAGGCTAAGAATAGAGGGAACTGGGACAGTGCATCCTCAGCCCTCAGAATGACCACTGCTACCAGCACTAGACCTAGTTCTTCTCACTCTGAACTGAAACAGTACGTTTCCACTGTATGACCAACCAGATTGCAGTATTTTACAGTTCTAGGCCTAACAAGTGAGTACATTGGCTGTCACAAAATAAAAGGCATTAACCACTTGCAAATAAAAATTTAGTTTTCTCCAAGAGAGTTTGTCTGGGGAACAAACTACTCTTCAGGGTAGATGCATGCCCAGCAATAGAAAACAAACTCAAAGGCATCTTTGGTAGTTCCTTGTCTTATAATGTGTCAGGGTTCTTTTTTTTTTAATTTTATTTTTATTTCAATTTTATTTATATATTTTTCTCTTTGTCCTGCAGTTCCATTGGGTATATATTATACACAAAAGAGCTGGTTTAGGGTTTCTATGGGATTCCTGAGTGTGCAAATGAGTATGTCTTTGTATCTGTGTTTCTTGTGCCTTTTCTTTGGAGTTTTCCCTTCTGTTTATTTGCTTTTTTTATACTAGTGTGTTAGTTTTTGTTATATATATATATATATATATATATATATATATATATTTACATTATTGTATTATAATGTATATACGTATTATAATGTATAATGTATATAATATATTATATTATATTATATTCCCTTAGAAGCCCCCTTCTTATTCAAATGAAAGACACATAAGAAGTGTACCCAGTTTGGACAGGAAGGAGAAAGAAAATGGGAGAAATAGAAGGAGAGGAAACTGAAATCAGTATATATTATATGAAAAACAAAACTATTTTCAATAAAAGAATAAAAAGTGTCATCCTAGGAGGCTAACATCCTTAGTGAAGGAGATGTAGTCAAAGGGTACAGGCCCACTATAGAATCAATGCAAAATGTCCCAACAGGCTCATATGTTCAATCACTTGGTGGTTCCATTGGGGAGGCTGTGGACTCTTGTGGACACAGGACCTAGCTTGCTGATTTAAAGCTGAAGGGCTCATAAGGTTATAGCTGGCTGTACTTCAAACCTGCAGTTTCTGCTTACTGACAGGCTATACATCGAAACAGGTGACCTCGAGTTTCTGCAGGTACTACCAAGCTCTCTCTACAATGGTAGAGTCTATTCATGGAACTGAAAGACACTTTTTCTTAGATAATTGTGACTATGAGTTATGTAATGAATACAAAAACCTACTAAGTCACTGAAGACCTGCTCAGCATGTTAAGTCTTAGAATATGACAACAACCAGGGCAACAGAGTCTGACATTAAAGCTTCCAGTTAGTGATGGGAGTAAATACAATAGATCTCCAGCAGGCTGAGAGTCATGCAGAGCTGGAGACACTAATACAGTGTATTGCAGGGGTACTGCTCAGTGTTCCTGGGCCTGATTCTCCATTGCTCACCTTGTGTGGCTTCCCACTATCTCCACAAAGCATCTCCTTCTCTACATACTCCATCAAATTCTTCTGAGCTCAGAGCTGCCAACCATCCACCTGGGTTTCTCAAAGGTGAGTTTCTCTTTGCTTCTTCATTTGATTTTCTAGATTAAAGAAAAAGAAAAGGCCAACTTCGTCTCTCCTTTGTCCTCCTCATGCTTGCTTGACTCCAGGAGGAAATGGGAAGGGTGGGGTCAGAAAGCTTGTTTCCTTTATTTAAACACTGAAGTTGTCAGCTCAGAGCATACCCAGGATGTTTCTACATCCTGACATATGTGCAGTCTTAGCTTATCCTAGACATATCATCTACTCAAATGTTCAGTAAGTTTTGGTCAGGTTTGGGCTCGGAACTAGGAATACAGATAAAAACAACACAGACTCTTACCCCTGCACCTAAAACACAGTCTAATAAAGTAACTGAATCAACTAGCAGTGCTGGTTAGAGCTAATAACAAGAGAAAAAAAACAGGTGTTATCAAAGAAGAAGAAAGACGCCTTCCCATGGCAGGTCCAGCCATGGAGACTTGTCCACTCCAGGCTATGGGGGACAAGTAAAGACTATAGTGCTGAGAAGAGAGGCACCACCTCCTGACTCTACTTTCACTCAACACCATCTTCCCTAGCCATCATCAGCAAGATTGCTAAGACTTTAGGTCTTACACTGTCTCCTTTACCCAAGGTAACTTCATTTACCTAACAGAATTCTACTCATTTTTAAGTCCAAACACATGCTTTTACCTTTACCTCAACAGACAAGTAGTCACAGGAGGAAACAGAGAACATCAAGGCTTCTAAGCAGGAAGTTCGCTTACTATGATCTATCTGTGCTAATATGTAAGAATTTGTGTTGATGTTCTTACACAATGACTCGATTCTAAGCACTGTTAGCACCTCCTTCCCATGCTTGGCTCCTATAAGCAACAGCATTTCAAGGATCGGGCTTCCTGTACTAAAAACAAAGATAGGAGTTCCATGTAAAGATACGTAAAGCATTGGGGTCCCCTGCTGTGACACTGTGATTACTCAGATAGGGACAGATCTGGTTATCTTTCTAGGACTAATGAAAATCCAATGGCAGAGTTGTTATTAGCCTTTGAAATCATTTATCTTCAAGATTCTTCACATGCAATGAGTGTTTTCTTATATTTTCTTCTGCTTTAAGGAGATTCGTTTGGGTTTGCTAGTGTTCTCCCAAATAATTATGTCCAAATGGAAAACTTTAAAACATGGTTCTTATTTGGAAATACAGTCTTCATATATGGAACTACTGAGGTTGAAATCACACTAGTTTATAATGTGTGTGGACACTAATGACTATGGCCATTAGAAAAGAAAGGAGGAAAGAGAAAGAGACAGAACAGAAGAGAGGGACAAAGCCAACTGAGGATGAGCTGAAACCTGAGGATTGCCTTGGCTTCTTCACCACCAGAAGCCAGTGAGGGCTCTCAGTGACTTGAATTTTTCTTTTATATCTATTTTATTGTTTTATGTGTATGAGTATTTTGCCTGTAGGGTGACAACAGCTTGCATGGGTTCATAAGCTTATTTGGTTCCCAGTTAGTAGGCTGTTTAAGATGAATAGGAGGTATGGCCCTGTTGACAAAGGTTTGATACTGGGGACTGGGCTTTCAGGTTTCAAAACATCCATGCCAGACTCGGTGTCTGTCTGTCTTTCTCCTTCTCCTTCTCCTTCTCCTTCTCCTTCTCCTTCTCCTTCTCCTTCTCCTTCTCCTTCTCCTTCTCCTTCTCCTTCTCCTTCTCCTTCTCCTTCTCCTACTCCTTCTCCTCCTCCTCCCACTCCCCCTCCTCCTCCTCCTCCACCTCCTCCTTTCTCTCTCTCTCTCTCTCTCTCTCTCTCTCTCTCTCTCTCTCTCTCTCTCTCTTCCTCTAACTTGTGGATAAGATGTAAACACTCAGCTAATGCTCCAGCGCCATGCTTGCCTGCCTTCAAGCATGTTCCTCACTGTGATGGTCATAATGAACTAACCCTCTGAAACTGTAAGCAAGCAACCAATTAAATGATTTCTTTTAATTGATGTCTCTTCGTAGCAATTGAAAAGTAACTAAGACAGCCTGCATGTATGTATGTGTGCTAGTTACATGTCTGGTGCCTACATAGGCCAGAAGAAGGCATTGGATCCCCAAGGGCAGGAATTGTAGACAATTGTGAGCTGACATGGGGGTACTAGAAATTGAACCAGGCTCATCTGCAAGAGCAACAAGCAGTCTTACTGGGTCAATTCCCCAGTCCTCTAAGTGACTTGATATCACATATCAGTCTTTCACAACTGTGGCAAAATAGAGGTATATTGTTGTCCACATTAATAATTCCTTATGTGTTTGTGGAGGTGCAGTAATTACACATATACTATGCCTAATGGCCTTTCTCTTCCAATCTGTAGTCATCTCCAGGAGGTCATAGCTCTCACTACATCCAAAATCCAAAATGCTGTATGTTAGCATCCTGTCCACTAAGTCTTTACTCCAGGATGGGGGTTGCACTTCTGTAGGAAACTAAATAATTGGATGACAAAGCACAACATGAAAATCCACCATATGTTTCCAGAATTATTGTTTTCCAAGCTCGAGAGTCATTGTCTGAAGCACTGGGTCCATGCTGCATGCTGCCAGGTTCCCTGCACCCATATTGAATGGAAAAGTTGGAGATGGTTATTTTGGGACGTAAAATATAATTTTTCTTTGAAACACACACCAGTCACTCTTTAGCCCTATAATTTCAAGCAATTGAAAGTAATAATTAAGTGTCTGTACTTCCAATTCCAAGAAAGAAAAGTACATACAGTTCTTCATTGAGGAATGGAAGCCAGTGAAATGCACCCTGGGTTCACATTAAAGAGAAAATGATGTGTTGCCAAGAGAAATAGTCTAGAAATCTGAAGAACAAAACATCTTGATTCCACCTTCAGAGCCCCTAGACTATGGACAAAGTACCTCATATTTTGGAGATTCATCATTAGCTAGCATTCTTATGTATAAAAAACTCATTATTTATAAGTCTGCGGTGACAGCTCAGTAAGTAAAAGACTTGGCACACAAGCATGAAGACCTGAATTCAGTCTGTAGAACCCACAGGAAAAAGGAGAGTCACATACCCTGTACCTGTAAGCCCAGGGCTCTAGGTGAAGAAACAGGAGGAGGATTCTTATAAAAATTCTCTGGTCCTCTGGGTGGCCAGTCTAGCTCAGTCAGAGAGCTTCAGGGTAGTTTATTTCAAAAACTCCAAATGAGAATGATTGAAGAACATTCCTCAAACCTCAGTCCTTCACAGATATATTCACATATATGTAATCACACCACAACACATTTTATTATTATTATTATTATTATTATTATTATTATTATTATTATTATTATTTTATTATCATTATTATTATTATTATTAAAAGTTAAATTCTCAAGACATGGGTGGATTTTTTTTGTAAAATCTGTTGCATTTGACTCCATGGTTTAATTTTATTTTATTTAAAAAGTAAAAAGTAAAAGATGTGAAGCATCTTTGGAGATATAAATTCATCTAGTCTTCTTGGTAACCACATGAGAACAGAAGCCTTGTGAATTCCAAGAAAACAAAAGCTATGAAAAATAAAGTCACCTACCCACTGCCAACATCAAGCAGATTATAAATCAGGAGAATCAAGTGTAAGTCTCCTTCTTCACCTTTCAAGTTTCTCTACCCAATGCCTCTTGCATCTGATCAAGTGCTTTTTGGAGTGCTTTATTTCTTCTCCTTTTTATTGTGTTTTTTCTTAGAATATTTTACAATATATCTTATATTCATTCCTTGATCCAAACTTCTTCCAGATACAGCTCTTTCCCTATTCACCAAACTGTGTGTGTATGTGTCTCTGTCTCTCTGTCTCTGTCTCTGTCTCTGTCTCTGTCTCTCTCTCTCTCTCTCTCTCTCTCTCTCTCTCTCTCGTGTTTGTGTGTGTGTGTGCGTGCGTGTGTGTGCGTGCGTGCGTGCGTGTGTGTGTGTGTGTGTGTGTGTGTGTGTGATCCACAAAGTCCAATTTGTGCTTCAACCCATAAACTCATGCATGTGTGGCCTTCCAGTGGGTCATGGCTGATCTACCAAGGGCCACACCCTTAAAGAAAAACATTGCTTCCTCTCCCAGAAGCAATCAATTGCCAAAGCTCCTTGGATACGAGCAAGACTTTGTGCCCATTTCCCATCTCCTAGCTGTGATTTTATCTGGCTTGAATTTGTGTGAATTGTGTATATGCTATTACAACCACTGTGAGTTTACATGTGCAATTTTTGTACATTGCTATGTCCAGAAAACACTGTTTTCTTGTAGCCACCTACTAACCTTGGTTCTTACAATATTTCCACAACAAACCTAAGAGATGTGTATTTGTGACTGTGATATCCCCTACTTCCAAAAACCGCACCATGAATGTGCTGAACTCAACCTGTCCAAACACATAAAGTCCCTTCACTTCCCAACCCTTGCATATTCTCTTCTCTCTACTGGGAATTCCTCCTCTACTCTCCCTCCCCAAGCATCTCTCAACAGGGAACTCACCTGAGCTTCTCCAAACCATTCCTGAGTCTCCAGTCTCTTATTAAGGGTAGGCCAGGAACACAGGCTCCCAGATGCACTGACTTAACTCTGCAAGTGTACTTAAAATTGTTTTTCCTTGACCCACACCCTGATCAGACTGAGAGTGATTTGAGGCAGGAGGATCATTGATTATCTAGTGGCTCTGATAGTTTGTCCCTGATGCACATCAGACTCTATTAATATTTGATTGTGAGTAAAGGAATGGAGCTCCAGGCTCAGAGATGACACCTCCCCACTGTTTTCTAACTATACATCTTAATGCCCCAGTCCATGGTCTTTGATGCTACACTTGCCAAAGCATAATGTAACGATGACTTGAAAATCAAGCAGTGACTTGAAAATCTTTTGGTAACCTGGCTAAGACAGATGCACAGGATGTGAGGCCTTTCCAAGGCAAATGGTTGAGATTCTAAGTAAAACTATGGCAACAAGTTAAAAACATAGTAACCATGGCTGAGGCATTGTAGGTTCTGGCTCCTGCTCAGGTCTTGTGGTTTCATGCACTAACCAGCAGTTTTCCCATATGTGTGACAAAGGGACTTTGGCCAGATCCATCAGCTCTCAACACTGAGTTTGTCTGCCAAAGGGAGAACTCTGAGGCTCTCAACCAACCCTTGTCACCCAGTACATTCAACATAATTCTTCCACTAAAAAGACTTCCAGGGTTGGGGCAGTGGAATGATGGATTCTTTGTTCTGAAATAAGTCTTTTTATGTTGACATATTGATGCATCTTAAAACCTACTTTAGTCATATTGCTGCTCCAACAGACTTCCTCCAAAAGCCAAAATAAAACAAAATGTTTGAAAACTTTAAAGCATTCTCTAATACTGGAGAAGGTAATAAACCATGTGGATAATAGCAAAAAAAGATAGTAATTGTTAGAAACTTAATAAACAATAGTTTACTCAGAGCTTGCTTTACATGCAGCATTTGGCAAAGGATTCTGGGTCTTTGTTCCATTTAATCTCCTTAGCAACAGTGTAGACAGAAATATCATTACTCAACCTGACAGGTAAAGGAATACAGTTTAAAGAGGTTAACAGTCCTCTCAGCCATACACCTGCTAAGTGGGGTGCAAACCTAATACAGAGAAAACTAGACCATACCATGTTGAACATCTGCAATTCCTGGTGGATCTTTTATTTTTGAAGCATGCTTCGAAGCAGACATGATCTCTATTCTGTCAACCATCACAGGAGAACCAGTTGAAAGAGTAAATCTTAAAGGAGCCTTCATACAAAGACTTTGGGTCCCCAAAACTTCTAGGTCTCTGCCAGGCCCATTCACTTCTTTCCAAGTTTCTATCCACTCTCCACCTGTTGCTGTACTCAATTTCTACTGATACCAGGCTCTGCTAGCACCCAGATCCACACGGATGAGCCACAAACACCACTGTCCTCCACAGGTCATCCTTCTGCCTCAGCTCAATGTCTCAATGGTTGCTACACCACATGTACATGCAGAGAAAATACCCTGTGCCGCTTCTTCTCAAAACCTTGCTCTTTGTATACATATACGTACATGCATTCATAATTTGTATGTGAAAATAAATGTATATATGTAAACATATATGCATGCATTGTTCTTTGCTTATGGTATATCAAATGTATTTGTATTTATTATATAGGTAACACAGTACATTTGCATTCACTTCACTTTTGCATTTGCTGTGTTATGCATTTACTGTAAATGCATGTATATAAATGCATTATTTATTTACTACATAGTTGCATTTTTATAAGTATAGGCATAAAATAATGCATACAGCAAAGATGAAATATCTTAACTATACTAAATACCGTATGAAGAAAGTACGAAGGGCTCGTGTGAGAAGGGATTTTGGAGTCTAGCCATCTTCACACTCCAGGTGAGTCTGTAATATAAAGATGACACAATTAGAGAGGGCACTGATAGGAATATTACATGCACAAACAGAAAGGGACTCCAGGACACCTTGAGCTGGCCAGAGGCACAGTAAATATGTACACTGGATGTCACCACCCAACACCACACACCAAAAGCAGGAGGAATAGCCACAGAAAAGCTTGCCATAGCAAATATTATGTATCCAGGAGACAATTTCTAAGGAAAAATTTGATTATAGGGGAAACAAACTCATGTTGACAAGTCAGTGGGGGCTTTACTAAAATACAGAAGTGCAAGGAAACCAGGTATGTGTGTTGGCTCAGAGGGTAAAGGACATAGTAATGGAAGTCTGCCAGAACTGAGAATATCAGTGGAAATGACTTTAACCAAACATCCTGTTTTGAAAAATCTCCCTCCAGAAAGGGTTTCTCTGGCATTAGGCCTTTTAAGGTTAACTCATAAGATATCTGCACCGCAAGTACTTTAAGGCTGAAACAGCAGAATCACTGCTGTAAACAGCAGACCTAAAACATGACTGCAACCTCCCCCACCAAAGTGCCAGGGCTGCTTAGAGCATCCGCACGCTCGAGGAAGTATGTGAGCATCCCAGATGGTGCATGGGAGGTCTGTTAAAAAATAACTACTTTTCACGGGGCCCTGTCACAGACATTGAACTGAATTATGTGAATATAACTTGCTTCTTCTCAAGCAAAAACATTATGGTGTTAGTATTTGTGTGGGGGCGGGTGTGTGTGTGTGTGTGTGTGTGTATGGTGTGTGAGTGCGAGTGTGTATGAGAGAAAGATAAGGTGTACAAACAAGGATGGTGTGAATTCATCATCTCTTCCTCAAGATTCATATTCTTCACATTTTTCTGTTATAGATGAAAAATGATCCCTCCTTCTACCCCTGGTCAGACACATTGTGGTCACCTTTGATCTTTCCATTGTCCATATCAAGCTGATTACCTGTCTCTTCTGATTTACCCTCTTGAATCCTGCCCTACTGTGACTTCCTACATCTACACTGCTAGGCCCGTTGATTTTATGATGCTGCTTCCTTGGATCCCTGAAATACCTGATCACTGGTTTCTGGCTTTCAATATAAGCTCTTTACAGCCCATTATCCTTCTTGCCACCAAAAAAACTTCCTCTAAAGGGCTAATCCATTGTCTTGGTTTCTTTTCCTGTTGCTCTGACAAAAATACTAAAATACCCTCACAAAAGCAATTTTTTAAAAAAGCCTTATTTTATTTCACAGTTCAAGGGTACAGTCCTGTTGTAGTAGAGCAGCCCTGGCAGAGGGAGCCTGAGGTGCCTGTTCAAGCTGCCTCTGCAGTAAGGAAGCAAAGAACAGTGAGTGTTCCTACTCAGCCAACTCTCTTCTTTACACGAGATTCAGGACCCAAGCCCAGGGAATACGTGACTCTTTATTTGTTGTTCTTCACTCAATTAACCTAATTCAGAAAATTCCTCACAGTCTTCTAAGTGCTTGAATTGAGTTTAAGTACAGAGTTTAGAAATAAAAGTATTAAGGTGTAGGTATATGTGGGAGTACAAACTTGAATTTGTGTGGGTTCGGGTTTTTTGTGTGTAGGTGGGGTTGCTTGTTTTTGTTTGTTTTGCTTTTTAGAATGGCGTTAAAGGAAACAGAGATCTGGAGATAGTTAGGAAAGGGTATGAAGCAAAATACTGTGGGATGCCACATTACACAGGCAACGGCACTGAAAGGCTTTGATAGGTTGGGTTACATGTAGAGCAGGAACTGCTCCTCCCGGAGGTCATGAACTCCAAAAGTTAGTGCCAATAGTCAAGGCAGCAAGCTCCACTCTTCTCATGACTACTGTGAGGAATATCCTTGGAGATCTTCATCTCAACCATTTCCCACTGCCAAAACAAAATTTCAAATAGATACACAATTTTATTTTCAAATCTATTATGACTAGACACAAATTATTTCCTTTGACCCTATAAAGCATGACTTGGGACAGTTCATTGAAAGATGGTTTTATTAGCAACAAACATTACATAAAATTACCTTTATTGCCAAAAAATATGTTTATTCTCTACCACTAAAATATTAATTGCTTCCTGACAATTTCTTAAGCTACTCTTTTCCTCACTGGGCCACTGTCTGTGTTAGTACACAAGTTGCAGCCTTTGCATGTCCTTTAAAGAAATTCCAGCCCAAATTTCAAACCATGCGTTCCATGGTTTAAATTCACATGCCTGATGCAAAATTCACAATTCTTCAGTCACTTCTTGTCAGATACTTCTTTTATCCCATGTATTTCTACACATGAGGCAACCTATTTCCCAGGTTCCTACTTCCACTTGAAGGTAATGAATAGTGCCTTTTAAATAACTTTGTGGGTGGCATCACCATTGAATTCTTAGACCTGTCTCTAGCTAATTTTACAGCATAGCCTTAAAAAAAGATAAATTTGAATTGCCAGAAACGTGCATATTGGATTTCAACCATTGGCTCACTGAAGATCCTAGCACATAAGGTCTTGCCAGACATGTGGTTTTGGGGGACATATGGTCTTGCTGGACAGCTCCCCATGTGCAGTGGAAATGGGTCATCATACATCTTTCTTAGGAAATAGGCATTTGATGAAGGGACACTCTCTTATACCAATATGAAATGGCCCCTTCTGTGTTTCCTTTACTTATGCCTTGATTCTATCATTCAAGTTCTACTCTTGAGCTGTTCCTCATGGTCACTGAAGCTTATGGTCTCTGGCCCATATTTTTATAATTCTCATTGCTCTCTGTTCCCTGCCTCTGCTTCTTCTAGAGTCCCTCATTACCAGATATGGTATGGCTGTGAAAGGGGAGTTGTGACACAGTTCCTGCCCCTGGAGCATCACAGGCCTTTGATCCCCCACAATCCCCATGTGTGGATTGATACTGTTGGCCTGAAACTGATCTACTGTCTATTCTATTTCACTCTTAATTTCTTTCTGGGGAATACACTTCTTTTATTACTCAGAGCTACTCACACCATAATAAATAAAATAGATGTAGTTTTCAGGATGGAGGATTGGAGGGGGTCATGAGGCTGTGGAGGATGAGGAATAGGCCGTCCACTTGCACTTTAGGGCCATGGTAAAGGATCTAGACAATATAACCACAGAGGCCATAAAAGCCTACGTGGTCCTTTGTGGAAATAGCTCATTGCCAGACTTGACCCTGAATTTGGAATTATGAGGAGATACATGTGACCTATGGTTCAATGACTGCTGCAGTTAATTAAGAAGGATGAACTTGGGGACATCAAAGATAAGAGTTAGAGTGGATGGCATGGATAAGAGTTAAAGTGGATGGCATGGATAGGAAAAATTTTTTAGAAAACAAGCAAATGATAGATGGTTTACTTTATAAGAGAAAGGCTTGTGTATCGTCTAGAAACAAATTGTTTTAGAAGGAAAGTATATGAGGCCATGGAATTACTAGGATGAAGAAATAAAGATTAAAGAATTAAATAATGATGTATAAGCATATAAAAAGTTAATACTTTGTTCTCCTAGCTCCTTGAAGGATTGGCGATGACAATGCCTAGAGAGATATTACAGAGATCTAGCCACTTTACTTGCATAAACTTTAAAACTTTGTAAGAAATTATTTTAACCCTAGTAGTCTGTCACTTTCTGTTCTTACATGAAAGTAATTACTAAAGACTGCAGTCTGCTGTCCCAGGAAACCACAAGAGCTGTGCCCAGCTATCCATGAAGAGCAGGCTGTGTAAACCCATAGGAAACATGCTTTTGCTTTGTGTTTAGTTTCTGCTTTAAGGAAGCAGCAGTTGAAATTAATGATCTGAGATTCATAGAATTTATGTAAATTTAAGGATTTCTAAAATAATCATTAATAGTGATCAAAGCCTTGATTATGTAACATTAGTCAATAAAAGACTAGGTCCAGGCTTTCTGAATGGGCGAAGGCAAAAGAATAAGAAGGAAGAAAGCAAAAGAGTGAGAAATGAAAAAGAAGAAAAGAGAGGAAGGAAGACATGAGAATCTTTGGGCAAAGAGAGAACACTTGAATTGACAGCTTGCATTCATACTGATTCTGAGCCACTATTAGATTAGTGCATTCTCAGGCCCCTCTTCATGCTGAGGTAGGATCTCAGCACCTCATATCCTCTCCCACACTCTCATGACACACTCAAGCTTTTTTGACAGGACACTCTCCATGCCAATTGAAAGATTTTTTTCAGTCACAGAGCAGAAGGGCTACTATTCCAGGCTCACACCCCCTCCCTCAGGATCAGCTCTCCCAACTGACTGTCTGACTTTTGGGACTCACGACCCAGTTCACTTTTACAAATCTTAAATTGAACTCTCAGGATTTTTTCCCTAGATGCTGCCAAAGTTGCCTGTGGAAATGAGTCTCTTTAAAAACTGTTTTAAATTCAGAGTTTTCTCCAGATTGTTGTTTATTGCCTCCAACTATTTTTCAGCAAAGCCATTTTTCTTACATGAATAAAAATTTCAAGCACTTTAATGGGAACATTAAATTTGGCTTCACTTGGTTCTCCTAACTGCCATGGGTCTCTCACTGAAAAGTCTGACAGAGAACGGCTCTTTTCTTGGCCTTTTTATAAACAGCTTGTTCACAGAAATCTATTAAGTTAAGGGTTTCTTTCTCCTTTAGGTCATGTGGATAATAGTTATTTGTCTTTAACTATTTATTTATGTTAACTAGTGAGAGGTTCCAGAATCATCCAGCCTTCTCAGTATTATCAATATGAATACTTACTGCCAATCTTACTGTGAACACATTGATAGACTTTTGGTGTGCATCTAGAAAAGGAGTGTATCACATACTTTTGTGAGTAAATACCTTGTCCCTTTTCTTTTGGAATTTACATTATGGCCTTGATGGTCATGAATGGGTTCTAAGTCCAAAGTGGTAATAACACTACATTAATCACTATTGGGGAAAAGTCATATTTACTACAAGAAAAAGTAAATCTTCTCAATCTGTGTTTATGAGAGTAAGAATAGTGTGAAATTCCTCAAAAGACCTCTGTGCAAACAAGTAGCCATATGCAACTCCTCACACATGTGTAGAAGATCACACAACATTCTCACGTGAAGGGAGTCCCCAAAGCCTTCCCAGGTCCGAAATGAAGATGAATATACTCTTGTCTCACCAGAGAACACAAATATTTGAGAGGATTTTCCTTAAGGTAATGATGACAAGTGAGACACACACACAAAGAATTGTTGAGGATACCAAAGTCAATGGCCTCTCAAAACCATGGATGGCAAACTTGAAAAAGATCCCAGTCACTTAAAACAAAATCTTGCAACAGACTTTCATCTACCAGTTCAGACTTCCTCTTCCTCTTCCTCTTCCTCTTCCTCTTCCTCTTCCTCTTCTTTTTAGGTTTGGCTGGTTGCTTTCCTCAAGCAACATCTTGTTCAATCCTGTAATCTCACTGAGGTTAAATTCTGTAGCACTTAAGCTCACTATACAGTGACTGACAATGTCAGCAATGAAGAAATGCCTTGAGCTTGATACTCCAGAAACAATGCTCCCAGGGGACTTCCTCAGTACATTAGAATTGATCTACAGCCACTAGGTAAAGAAAACTCCTTGAGGAATCACTGTGACAACATTAGTTTACCTTGGGGCACTACTTTTCCATTGAACCCTGAAAAAAGAAGTAAGTCCACATATTTTCAAGCCATCACCTTCAGATCGTGAAAAAGGCAAACGTGTTTCTTCCATTCCCCTCGGTTGCTTAGCCAGCTCAACATGATGGTTAGAGTAAACCTGTCCACTAAATCTTGATGTGAGGCAAGAATAAATGTGTGTGACTTTTAGAGCTGTCAAATTTTAATGCTTTTCAGAAAATGCAGCCTGTTTTTAGGTGTACCGGTGGTTACAGGAAGCCTTGAAATACTGCTGCTCTTAGCCTGGTTAGGATTGCCACCTCCATCAGACACCTTCTTGCTCTGCACCAGAGCTTAGAATCTTCTAGACAAATGCACATAAATAAATAAAACTGTGGGCTCCTATTAAGACACTAATGCAGAAAAGCTACCGCCCAAGCATGAGAATTATGCATTCCCCATTAGAAACTAAACGACAACTGTTGATAGCTCTAAAAATAAATCAGAGTGCCTGGAGCATGAAAGTGCTTATGCCACAGAAGGCAGGTGGCAGCCATCCATTTAAAAGGAAATTCTCAGCGATTCATTAATTGGCTGGAAAAAGATACAGGGAGAGCATGTCATAATTGGACTAGAATCTTGTCTGAAATAGACTTAAGGTGATAGTTAAGTCAGATCTAGCAGTACCGTCATATTATCTGAGTTGTTGGGGTAAATGATATTTAGTTGATTCTTTATAAACAATAGTCATGCTTAGTAGTTCTTAGGAAATTGTTTGGGATGTTTACTTTGCAACTGAATATCCATGCTATTTGCTCCCAGAAGTCAAGCACATGGTCAAGGACAGAAAGTCAGTCTAGATACTTGGCATTATGATATGTCTGGGAAATACACTGGAAAGGTGGCCACAAATATCCTTTACTCATTTCTTCTCTCACTCCATGGAATAAAGTATGCCCCACTACCTGAGCAGCATCCTTGATTCACTTGCTGGCTAGCAAGTGATGGTGGTTATATGTGATGAAAGAGTAGGCTCGGAGAAAGAAGGTCATGGGGTGAGTATGGGAGAGGCTTTAGAAGCTCCCATCCCTGACACTGTCAGTATGCTTCATTGATCCACTAGGAGCTGAATAATGGGTGTCCCATCCTACAGCTTCCCTAACTTATGAATTGTGTCACTATTCAAAGCCAGTTCTAAGTCAACACTGAGGCCCATTTCAATATTACTTGGGAACTAAATGTTTTAACATTCACCCTAAGCATGTTGAGTGCAACTATTTGTTTTCTAATTTAAGAATCTATGTAACATATAACACCAGATAAAGGGGCAAAAGTCATGAATTCAAGTTACAGCCTGCTTGCTTGGAAGCTATAAGACTTCAGTTCAGTCAAATTCTTAAGCATTATCTGTTGTTGTTGGTGGTGGTGGTGGTAGTGGTGTGTGTGTGTGTGTGTGTGTGTGTGTGTATGGTGTATGTGTGTGGTGTAGTGTGTTTGTAGTATGTATGTACTGTGTGTGTATATGGTACATGTGTGTGGTGTGCTGTGTGTGTATTTTTAGTATGTATATAGTGTGTAGGATGTATGTGTGTAGGTGTGTGCATAGTGTGTGTGGTGTGTACATATGGGTAGTGGTCATATGTGTATGTGTGATGCATGTATAGATGTTTAGTGTGTGTGTTGTATGCTTATATATGTATATGTATCAAGATGATATTATTCTCGATCATATGAAAGAATTAGTTTGGAAACCAATGTCTGAAATTGTAACTATTGTACTCAGTAAGACATAAAATGCTATGAAATATGAGAGCCTATTACTGTGCTTGCCACATGAAAACGCAGAAACTTACTTATCCTACATGGAAAAAAAAGAGATGGTTCACTGGTGTCATCGGGTACAGGTGAAACATTTATTCTACTTGAGAGGTAGAAGGACAAGGAAGACATCGCTAGACCACCAGATGATGGCTATGCAAGCAATAAGCTTGGCCTCTAGGAAGTGTATAGGACTGTTGTAGTTCCAAGAGTGAGCACTATGATGAAAGAGATGTGAATTAATTTCACAATTTTTCATTTTTTTTAATTTGCAAAATGCATTCTGGAAAAAAAGAGGTTGGTGAGGGGAAATATAAGATGTGACTGGGGAAGACTATCTGGGACAAAGGGGAGAGAAAGAAACAGGAGGTGGTCAAAAACAAAGCAGGAAGACAGATGAGGATTGATTTAAAGACTTAGGATTAAAGTTTACAGATAGAAACATATAAAAGGATTAAAACACAAAATACACAAAATCGAGTAATTCTCCAGATGTGAGAGTGGAGTTTGTTCATTTGTTTTATTTTGATTTTTTTGTTTTGTTTTGTTTGGAAGTGAAGGAGACAGCTAATTTGGTAAAGTATTTAGCACAAACATGAAGACCTGTGTTCAGCCCTGTAAAACTCATTTCAAAAGGCCGGATATAATGCCACAGGCCTGGAATCCTGTCACTAGGTGGGGAAGGCAGAGAAGTGAGGATCTCTGCAGCTGGCTGGCCAAGCCAGCCTAGATGAATTGGTGAGCTGACGGTTCAGCGAGAGAACTTGTCTAAAGAATTAAAGTGGAGAGTCATCAAGAAAGACATCTAACATTAACTTCCAGCCTCTCCATGGATGTGCACACACACACACACACACACACACACACACACATGTGTATACTTTCAAAGGCTTTAGAACAGTGTCATAGTGTCATAGCAAATAGTATCACACTTTTGCTTTGATTTAATAAAATTGAATGCTCACAAATTCTTGCTCAAGATCACATGTCTAGCTCATAGCAGGAAAACACTCAAGTTCAATGTTCCCTGCCAACAGTGTGGAAAACAGATGAGTGGCATCAGGGATGTAGGACACTTCACTTTTACCTTCTTTTTATAATGTACAAAAATGATGTCTAACAACTAAAGAAAATTATATATGTTTTCTCTAAGTGATAAGAATTATACTAGAAGATAAAATAAATGTTGAAGGAAAGGGGAAAGCCCAAGGAGCCAGTGATATATTTGTGTTCATAATCTTTATGAAGTTCTATTTGTTCTGTGGTGGTGAAGACTATCAACTGTTGGGAAAGCACATTAAATATGCTAAGAGCTTGCCTGTGCATAATCGTTTTCACTGTCTGCCAGGGCTCAAATGAGATGCTGAATAATGATGCCACCTCTTGCCATGTACCCTTGCTGAAAATAAATCACCCATGCACAATCCTAATCAGAGCAGTGTCATATGAGACTCTGACAAAACAGTATCAGTACTCATAATTTGAAAGCCATAAAGACACTTCTAACAAACACATCATAAGTAAGTACTCATCAACTTAAAATGGGTAAGAAGTAATTTACATGTTAGTGGGGTTCTTGAAGTACATCCTGTATGTAGCATCTTTGATTAGAAATAATTGCCATTGAGTTTTAATAGAAGATGAGGACAAAGACTATCGCAAAGTGTGACAAGCAATTCTGGGCAGCTCCAATGGGCTACAACTTATCCAAACAAGTAAAATAGCAACTAACGTGTTAATTGTGGTGTTGTGTGTGTCTCCTTCTCTCAATGGGATTCCATTGTTCCTTGATTAAAACCATGAACACATGAGACCCAGCTAGTGTTTCCTGGGGTTTGAATTTTCTACTTGGAAACGGTCCTCTGGGTACCTCAGTTTTATGCTATGACCTAAATGTTTTTACTTAAAATTTATCTCTGGCATGACAGACACGTATTGTTAGGCTTACAAGGATAGTTTCCAAGTAAAATTAAGGTCTACTTCTGAAGCTCTGCCATGCTCTCTGAAGGTTGGATTCTGGGACTTCACATGTCACTCTAATCATCATGCCAGGATTAATACATCAGCAGTACCTGTGACAAATTAGAAATGTCTAAGGTATTCTTTGAATACATTGTTAACAAGAGACCAAGAATACAGGGCTAGGGCATATGGGTCTGAAATGTGACCCACTATTTTTGTGGTCAACAGTAGAATAATAGGGTCAAAGGAATTCTTGGAGCCAGAAGGAAAACTGTCTATAGTAAATTCAGGAGCAGTAGACCAGTAAAGCAAAGCACAAACCATTTAGTTCTTCTTTTAAATCATGAGGAGAAATCAGCCTCCACACCCTGATTCTCATTATTGTCTCCATCTATACAGGTACCCTTCACTACAGAGCCACCAAGACTCTAAAGGAAGGCACCCTGGAAATTACCATCTGTGTGTCTGTAATATGTGGGTACAAGTGGAAAAGGAAAACGCTGTCCACTTTCCCTTGCTGTAGAAAACCGTATCAATGGGTGTACTGTCTGACAGTCTGATTTTAAAAGGAGGATCAAAGAAATGCATGAAAAAAATATGGTACCAGCCCTGCACCTGTTGTCCAGATACAGACACCTCATCTTATTTGAAAATTGTACTCTCAATTACATACCAATTTAACTCTTACTCTAGAATGTACACATGGCTTCTGAAAACTTAGATACCTTGAATGAATCCCATACACTATATGCACATGTTTATGGACAAGTAGAGAGCCATGGGGTTTCCAGAAATAAATTCTGGGAACAAATGCTTTGGGAATAATTTACGGTATGGACATTTCTCTACATTTTTAATTCTGTGCTTTGTAATCATGTAGCACCAGTTTCTCTCTGGGTAATTGCTGCTTTGTTTGTCCCTTATCATTACCAGCAAAATCCTCCATTCCTTAATTGGATATTACACATAGTCACAGTCCATAGCATGCAAAAATGCTTCTCATACTGTTGGTCAGCGGGAGCCATGGTATATTAACCGCAGGCATAGCATCCAAGGTCTGATGAAACTGTAGAAGTGGCATCTGTATTTCTTCAGCGTGAGCTGTTTGTAGGCCTGAGGATATTTGCAATTGGCCTTCAGCAATGAGCATTCAGTTGCCTTTCTGAGACTTAATGCCACTACCCACACTATGAGAAGCCTCTGCTCAGACCATTGCAGCAGCACATGGGCATTTCTTGGCTTCTTATACAGTTTTCTATAAATATATATGCAGCTATGGTAGAGGCATGGGACACAGCATGATGCAATAAAATAAATAAATGATCTGGCTCCAGTGTGGTGTGATGTAAGGAAGGTGTGAGCTTCTATCTAGTAAACTGGTAACATGAAAACAACTTTTTAAGATGGTAGTCATCTGAAACAAAAGGAAATGGAACCATTTCCAATTACCAGATAGTTCAGTGAACAGTGAAATTCAATGGAGAAAAACTAACTGCATAGAATTAATAAGGCAAAAAAAAAGACCATTTGACAATAGTTCAGGCCTAATCGAGACTTCATCCTCTGCTGAGAGTGAGGGAATACATTGCACCAAGAGAAATTGCCTTGGGTTTATTGGAGACTAAAAGGATATATCCCTAAAGCTGCCCAGCAGCCATATACAAGGGCCTCACAAGTTCATGTCCCTGTGGTTCCACTAATGAGCTGAGAAGTGACAGACAAAGAATAGATGTCAGTCTCTGCTCTGCCCCGCTTTACTGCCTTGGCAGAAATTTTTACATCGTTCACTCTCTAGACTCTTATTCTAATTTTTCATATCTTAGGGGGTGAAAACATTGTACTGAAAGTACATGCATTGTGATGATCTAATGAACTTTCAGCCCTGACACATGAGTTACATATCCTGGGATAGTGACTGCAACTAGAAACGAATATAGAAATAAGCACCAAGGTTGTATGGTGTCAACTCATGAGAGCTAAGGTCTGTATTGCTCACAGTAGTATCCTGATGCTTAGAATCCTAGGAATACCCTCCAAGACTAGTAAAGAAAAACATTAGAATGCAATTGCATAATATTAAATAAATTTTTCTGGTGTGGTTTTTCCAAAGCCTATTATTTACTGAGGTACTACAATATCTTAGGTAATCTAGTTGGGAGATTTTCTTCATGTAATGTGTCTCAGATCATTTTGGGGGACTAGTGTTAAAGAGAACACACTGGATTTCCTAAACTACATGGACTGTTGTTCTCTAGGCAGTACACACAAGAGTAACAGTGCCCTCATAGTACTGGTAGACACAACTATGTTTCTAAATTAGTATCTAAAATATTCCAAGATGCACATAAACAGTCTGCTATGGTGTTCTCTCTGTGTCTCTGTCTATGTTTGTAAAAAAGAGAGCTAATAAATTCCAATTGATTACGTATGTGTTTACGTGCATCTAAAAAGACTATACACAGATAATAGATGATTCACAATAGATAGATGACATATAATTTAGCCATTTATCTGTATTAACCATACAAATTCATACAGAGAGAGATGAATACACAGACACACACACAGCTTACAGCCCACTGCTTTAAACTGTAAGAATTAACAAGAAAGATTATCTGTCTACTCTTGAGCACCCCATTTGCACAATGAGAACTCTCCCATCCTATCTTGATTTAAGCAGTTTACAAACATGTCACTATAGATGTCTCTCATTCTCAAAATTGCTTTGTCTAGTGATGCTTTCTTATACTGGCTAATGACAAAACTGTAACCAAAACATATCTGCCACCAAGGATGGAAATGTGACTCTTAGCTGCTCAGAAGAAGCCATGCTAGGATTCAAGTTACCTTTAAGATATAGTCAAAGTAAGAAAATAGGGTGAGAAAATGGAAGAAAGTCTTTGGGTTCTTTGAAAGGTGAATTGGTTACTTTTGCTTCCCTGTGACAAATACCTGATAAAACAGCTCGAAAGAGAGGTTTCTTTGTGTTCCTGCTTTCCAGAAACACAATTTCCACAGCTAGGAAGACATGCTGGCTTGAACACCTAGATTGACAATAGGATTGTCTCAGAAAACAAAGATCTCATACCAGCACCATAAGTGAACCTGACCTCTAAGAGCATGCCTGATGTCCTCCGTGCTGATAACCAGGCCACACATCACAATGTTTCCACAACCTCTCAAAACAGTACCACCAGCTGAAAGACAAATGTGCCTTCCAGGCATTCAAGCTGTATCAAAAGGCACCTAATGACATTCACACAGTCCCTGGTGGTGGTTGCAGGATGAATATATTCTGAAAAGGTCCCATCATACCTTGAGCAAAAGCCTTATATGAAAAATAGTTGCTCTCATCTGGCCCCACATTTTGGCTTGACTACAGTATCTCTCCTACATTCATTCCTTAACATGGACTTGATGTTTGTATTCCCCCTGAATTCATATGGTGAAGTCCTAATTGCTCAGTGTGGAGTATTAAAAGACAAGGCATGGAGATGTGGCTATATGTCACAGAACGAAGCTTTTGTGAATGATGTTGTTATAAAAGAGAGTCAGAGACCATTCCTTACATCTCTACCACACATGGATACACTGAAAATGAAGCATTCTACCTTATAAAATTTCTGAGGGCATTTTCCACACCCCATAAAATACTGGAAGATCAAAAATACTTACATAAAATACTGGAAGATCAGAAAACAGCCCTATATCTGACAGATGACTAATATCCAAAATAGCCCAATTTAAAAATGGTGTACAGAGGTAAACAGAGAATAATCACCAGAGGAATCTCTAATGGCTGAGAAACACATAAAGAAATGTTTAACATCCTTAGTCATCAGGGAAGTTTAAATCAAATTGACTCTGAGATTCCATCTATACCCACCAGAAAAACTAAGATCTAAAACTCAAGTGACAGCATCTGATGGTGAGAATGTGGAGCAATGAGATCGCTCCACCATTGCTGGTGGGAGTACAAACTTATACAGTCACTCTGGAAATCAATTTGGCAGTATCTCAGAAAAATGGAACCCAGCTATATCACTCCAAGCATATACCCAAAAGATGCCCCACCATACCACAAGGACACTTGCTCAACTATGTTCATAGCAGCTTTATTTGTAATAGCTTGAAACAGGAAACAACCAGATATTCCTCAACTGAAGAATAGATAAAGAAAAAGTGGTTCATTTTCACAGTGGAATACTATTCAGCAATTAAAAACAAAGACATCATGAATTTTTCAGGCAAATGGATGGAACTAGAAAGCATCATCCTGAGTGAGGAAAACCCGGAACTGAAAGGATTTGTGTGGTATGTACTCACTTATAAATAGCTATTAGGCATGAAATACAGTATACTCACGCTACAATCCACAGATCCAAAGAAATAACAAGGAGGCCCAGGGAAGGATGCTTGAATATCACTCAGAAGGGGAAATAAAACAGACACTGGGGATAGATGAATGGGGGAAATAGTGGGAGAAGGTATAGGGAGTGGAATGGGGGAGGGGGGAATCAAGTTTGGGGAGAACCAGGGAGAGAGGGCCTGGAGAGCAAACAGACGTTGGTAGGGTATATCTCTAGGAAGTGACAGAGACCTGAGATATGGGGAGAGGTCCCCAGGGAGTAAATGAGGTTGACTCTAGCTGAGATTCCTAGCAGTGGGGAAATATAGAGACTAAAGTGGCCACCTCCTATAGCCAGACAGGACTCCCAGTGGAAGGATAAGGACACTAATCCACCCACAAAACTTTAGACCCAAAATTTGTCCTACCTATAACATGTGCAGGGACAAGGATGAAGCAGAGACTGAGGGAATGGCCACCCAATGTCTGGCTCAACATGAGACCCATTCCATGGGCAAGAACTAGTCTGTGACATTTTTAATGATACTATGTTATGTTTGCAGACAGAAGTCTAGCATAATTGTCCTCTGAGAGCTCCACCGAGCAGCTGACTGGAAACAGATCCCAAGACCCATAGCCAAACATTAGATAAAGTTCAGTGAGTCTTGTATGAAGAGTTGGAAGAAGGATTGAGGAACCTGAAGGGAATAGGAACTCCACAAGATCAACAGAGTCAACTAACTAAAACATCAACCAAAGAGCAGGCATGGACTGGACCCAGGGCACCTACACACATATAGCAAATGTTCATCTTGGTCTTTATATGGGTCCCCCAACAATGTCAATGGGAGGCTATTCCTAAAGCTGTTGCCTGACTGTGAATACCATTCACCTAACTAGGCTCTAGGCTTCTTTGTTGGCCTCAGTCAGAGAGGATATGCCTAGTCCTGCATTAACTTGATGTGCCATGGTGAGGTAATACCCAGAGGAGGTCTCCCCCTTCTCAGAAGAGAAGGGGAGGGAGATGAGAAAGGGGATGTGTGATAGGGACTAGGAGGAGGGGAGGTTGTGATATGGGTACAAAGTGAATAAATGAACAAAAGAAAGACAGGGGGAGAGAGACAGAGAGAGGGGGAGAGAGAGAGAGAGAGAGAGAGAGAGAGAGAGAGAGAGAGAGAGAGAGAGAGAAGTAAAATGCCTCCTTTGAGCATCTGTTCTGGTTTTCTACATATCTAAGGAATTTCTCAGAGTTTTAACTCATGCCTCATCCCCTGCAGACATGTGACATTTCTATAGACTCGGAGCCCCAATGGTTGTCTACCACATGTGCTCATTGGTTGATGAACAAGACAAGCCCAGTGATTCATGTGAGAAGATAAAGGATAATAGATGTCAGATCAAAACAAATGCTACCAGTTCAACACAGGGTGGGTCATCTGTTTAAATGAATTCATCCGGAAGAGCAAAATTTAGAAAAGAGTTACCCTTTCACATAAATGTGAAATCAAAAGTCATGTTCAGCTTATAAAGCAAGTTCCATGGCACATGAATACAGCTTTCAGTGAATGTGGTAGAGAGGCCTCAGGCTTAAACGCAAAAAAATAAATAAATAAAAGCAGGCCAAGCTGAGTCTCAATCTGACTCTACACACAGGATATGTGATAGAAAGCAAAACTCAATGACTGTCCTCTTGGTTCCAGTACTTCATCAGTAAAATGAAGGAGGTAATTCTCTCTTCATGGCATAAATGAGAAAGACAACATGCAAAAAAATGTGTTTTGTCTTGAGCAAGTTTTCTTTCCTGTTAAAATGCTACATGATAAATATTAAATACTGCACCTGAAGTGTCTTGTTAAGCAAGTATTTAAAAGTCGATATAAAAAAATCATGTCAGTTTAAAGGGCAATTACATCCTTGATGAAGACATAAAAGAATTGAATTAGCAATGGGATATTTATTCAGGCCTAGAAAATGGCAACTGAGAAACATTAAAAGAAAGCAGAGCCTAAGGAAAGGTCATACTGAAAGATAGTACAAGAAACTGGTGCCATGTACATGTGAGCCATAGGGGAGCCAGAGGAAGTTTTTAAAAAGATTCAGAAATGACATTCACTGGAGAAGTCCATGAGAGCTTAGGCTGGTACTTGAGTACTTGCCAAGCCATAGTAATAGAATAAAAGCATTGTAGCAGCACAGCACACCAGCCATAGAAGCTCAGCCCCCTTCTATGAATAAAGACGCCTACAGCTTACATAGTCCCAACACCATCGCACTGTGTTCTGGTCAGTCTTGTCGGTCTGTGTTCCTTGAGCCATTTTTTCCTATACGCCTGTACTTATTATGACTATCTCATAGGTTCCCCTCCAGATTTGTGTCTCCCTTAAATTCAAATGTTGAAATCTTAACCTTTCAATGTCATAATATGAAGAGATGAGGCTTGGGGAAGTGGTTATAGGTCGTGACAGTGGAACTCTCATTAATAGGAATCGTGTAATTTACAAAGGGGCCTCCCTTGTCTTCCTAACCACCTGGAGACACAGAGAAAGGACAGCCATCCATGAATCAGGAGGCTGGCTTCACTAGATATCAAAACATCAAGGCACCTTGTTTTGAACATAAGAAGAGAAAAAGCTGAGCTTTGACTTGTTTGACTTGTTCCACAGAGGGAAATTAAATTCTCTATTTGTGGAAGGTTTCTCTAAGTGCTTTTTTTACAAAGCTCATAAGTAAAACCTTCACAGAATTTTTGGGATTCTGAATTGACACCAATGGAGCAGATTTTTATGGTTGCACCAAATTGAGCAGAAATGCCCTCTGCCTATGCCAGTTCAGAGCAATTGGTACCATTATCTATATAAGCAGTTTGTTATTCATGTGGCTTGGCTCTCTGGGAAACCTTGGCCAGGCTCCCAAAATTGGCTTGAATGGAGAGAGAGCAAGTGGCTTGATCATAGGGGAGGTTAACAGGACTAAGTCATGGAGGTCCCTAATCTCCTACTTACTGGACTGAACCATCCAGAGGTATACACAGGACAGCTATGGACGTTTTTTTTTTTATACAGGGTCTCACTGTGTATTTCTGGATGGCCTGGAACATTTAATTCAGAGCAAGCTGTCCTCACAGAGATCCACTTGCCTCTGTGTCACTAGTGCTGGAGTTAAAGGAAAGTGACATCATGCCAAGCCCCTATGAAATATTTAATATACTCAGATATGAGACAAACAGTATTAAGGTGGTGGAGGCTGCAAGTTTCCAATAGTAAATACCAAAAAATAGAACTGGATGTTTTGTCTTCTGTGACTCTTAGAAGATGAATATTATCATGCCATTCAGTTATGTGGACTGGTGAGACACAATGTTGCTCAAGAGTTGGAGTTGCTGAAGTGACCTCAAAGTGTGGAGCTGCATACTGAATACCAAAGCAACAAGATGGAATGAATACTTTAGTAACTCATGGATTCTGTAAATCCACTAGGGACAGGATACCAAAGATCAGTCTCACTTAGTAAAGTCTATATACTGTACTGGCTATGGTTAGAGCCACAGGCCTTAAGTAACTTCCGGGTCACACTAACTCTGTGGTGTTTTTAATTTGTGAGTTATTAGAATAATGTGATTTTTAATATTAAATTTTATTTATTTGTTTATTCACTTTACATTCTAATCCTAGCCCACCCTCCCTCCATTTCTCCCAGTCCCATGCTCAGAACTCTCCTCCCCCCATTAGCCCCTTCTCTCTCCTCAGAGAAGTGGATGTTCTCCAAGAGTACCAACTCATCCTGGCACATCAAGTTTAGCAAGACTAAGTGAATTGTCTCCCACTGAAACCTGACAAAGCAGTTCAGCTAGGGAAAAGAAATCCAAAGGCAGGCAACAGAGTCAGAGACAGCCCCTGATCCGATTCTTAGGAGACACACATGAAGACCAAGTTGCACATCTTCTGCAAATGTATAGGGATCTAGGCCCAGCCCCAGCACACTCTTTAGTTGGTAGTTCAGTCTCTGTGAGCCTTCATAACTTGTAGGTCTTCTTTTGGTGTCCTTCTCCTCTCTTGCTCCCTCAATCCTGTCTCCCACCCTTTCACAAGACTCCATGAGTTCCTCCTAATGTTTGGCTGTGGGTCTCTGCATTTGTTTCTATCAGCTGCTGGATGCAACCTCTCAGGGGATAGTCATGCTAGGCTCCTGTCTGCAAGCATACCAGAGTGTCATTAATAATGTCGGGAGTTGGTTCTCCCCCATAGGATGGCTCAGCCATTAGTTGGCCATTCCCTCAATCACTGCTCCATCTTAATCACTGGGCATCTTGTAGGCAGGACAAATTTTGGATCAAAGTTTTTGTGAGTGGGTTTGTATCTTGCTTTATTTACTGGAAGTCCCAACTGGCTACATGAAGTGGTCACTTCTGTCTCCTTTATCCCCAACTTTTAGGAGTCTAGACCAGGGTGACCAGCATAGACTCCTAAGATATTCCCCAATCCCAGCTCTACTAACTTGTCCTGGGGATGACACCCCCTACCACTGATTTCCATTCTCTCTCCCAGCCCTTTCCCTCCCTCTCTCTCTCCACACCTGAACCCTATCTCTGTTCCCCTCCTCATCCCATCTCTCACCCAGTTCTCTACCTCCATCCACCTCTAATGTCTATTTTATTTCCCCTTCTGAGTGAGATTCACCCATCTTCCTCTGATAAATCCTTGTTACTTAGTTTCTTAGCATTTCTTAGTTCTTAGCATTGTTATGCTGTACTCATGGGTAATGTTCACTTATATGTGAGCACATAACATGTATGTCTTTCTAGGTCTGGGTTACCTCAGTCAGGATGAAATGTTCTAATTCCATCCACTCACCTGTAAATTTCATGATGTCCTTGTTTTTAATGGCAGAGTGGTAGTCTATTGTGTAAACATACCACAGTTTCTTTATCCAGTCTTAGGTTGAGGGACATCTAGGTTGTTTCCTGTTTCTGACTATTACAAATAAAGCTGCTGTCTTTAAGCAAGTGTCTTTGTGGTATAAAGGGTATTTGGGGGGATGGTATGTGCCCAGGAGTGGTATAGCTGGATATTCAAGAAGAACTATTCCCATTTTTCTGAGAAACTGCCAAATTGATTTCCAGAGTTATTGTACAAGTTTGTACTCCCAACAGTGGAGGAGTGTTCCCCTTGCTGCAGATCCTCACCAGCATGTGCTGTCACTTGAGTTTTAGATTTTAGCCTTTCTGACAGGTGTAAGGTGGAGTCATTTTGATTTGCATTTCCTTGATAAGTACATTGATTTCTTTAAGTACTTCTTGGCCAGTAGATATTTCTTTCTTGAGAATTCTCTGTTTAGTTCTGTACCCCATATTTAATGGGGTTATATAGATGATACATAGATATAGATGATATATAGATATAGATGATATAGATATAGATAGATATAGATATAAACATAGATATAGATTGGATATTAGTCCTCTGTCAGATGTAGGGTTGGTAAAGATGTTTACTGATTCTGTAGGCTGCTGTTTCGTCCTATTGATTGATGGTGTCCTTTGATTTCCAGGATCTTCTCAGTTTTATGAGGGCTCATTAATTGTTGACCTTAGAACCTGAACTGCTGATGCTCTGTTCAGGAAGTTGTCTCCTGTGCCAATATGCTCAAGGCACTTCCCTACTTTCTCTTCATGTGTCTAGATTTCTGTTGAGATCTTTGATCAAAAAAACTTGAGTTTTATGCAGTTTGATAAATATGGATCTGTTTGCTTTCTTCCATATGTAGATATCCATTGAAATTAGCACCATTTGTTGAAGATGCTTTCTTTTTTCCATAGTATGGGTTTGGCTTCTTTGTAAAAAATAAACAAACAAGTGTTCATAGGTGTGTGGGTTTATTTCTGGGTCTTCAATTTGATTCTGTTGATAAACTTGTCTGTTTTTTGACAATACCATGTGAAGTTTATTAGTATTGCTCTGTAGTATGGCTTGAAATCAGAGATGGTGATACCACCAGAGTTTCTTTTATTATGCAGAATTGTTTTAGCTATCCTGGATTTTTTTGTTTTTCCATATAAAGCTGAAAATTACCATTTAAAGGACTATAAATGATTGTGTTGGAAGTTAAATGGGAATTGCACTGACTCTGTAGATTGCTTTTGGTAAGGTGCTCATTTTTACTATGTTAATCCTACTGATTCATGAGCATGGGAGAGCTTTTTATTTTCCGATGTCTTCCTCAGTTTCTATCTTCAGAGATTTGAAATTTTCAACATATAGGTCTTTCACTTGTTTGGTTATAGATAGTACCAATATTTGTGTCAGTTGTGAAGGGTGTTGTCTCCCTAATTTATTATTTATCATTTATATAAAGGAGGGCTACTGATTTTTTTAAATTAATTTTGTAACCAGCTACTTTGCTGAAGGTATTTATCAGCTGTAGAAAATTTTAGGGATATATATATATCATCTGTGAAAAGATTCCTTTTCACAGATGTGAAAATTCTTTCTTTCCAATTTGTATCCCCTTGATCTCCTTTATTTCTCTTATTTCTCTAGCTAGAAATTCAAGTACTATGTTCAATAGCTATGCACAGGGTGATCAGCCTTTTCTAATTCCTGATTTTACTGATATTGCTTTAAGATTCTCTTCATTTGATATGATGGATATTATATTCCCATATGTTGCCTTTATTGTGTTTAGGTATGTGCCTTGTATCCCTGATCTCACCAAGAAATTAACATGAAGGGATGTTGGACTTTGCCAAAGACTTTTTTTGTGTGTGTTTGTTTTTTTTTTTTTCTCTTTCAGCTTGTTAATGTGGTGGATTACATTGATGAATTTGCACAGGCTGAACATCCCTGCAACACAGATATAAAGGCTACTTGATCATGGTGGATGATATTTTTGAAGTGTTCTTTATTTACATTTGGGAGTATTTTATTGAGTGTTTTTGCATCAATATTTATAAGGAAATTTTTCTGAAATTCTCTTTCTTTGTTGAGTCTTTGTATGTTTAAGTATCAGGGTAACTGTGGCCTCATAGAACTGGTTTGGCAATATTCCCTCTGTTTCTGTTTTGTGGAATAGTTTGAGGAATATTGGTATTAGCTTTTTTGAAAATCTAGTAGAATTCTGTGCTATAACTATATGGCCCTGGGCTCTTTTTAGTATGGAGGATTTTAATGACTGCTTCTATTTAGGAATTATAGGTCTGTTTAAATTGTTTATCTAATATTGCTTTAACTTTGGTAAGCAATATCTTTCAAGAAAATCATCCATTTCATTTAGACCAGGAAAGATGAGAACACAGATGGTATGTGGGTATGGAGCATGTGCTCTGTCCAAGTTTGAGAATTGTTCTAGAATGAGAGTCAATTTTCTTCTGGGATACAGCTGTGAGAGGCTACACATGTTCCAGAAAATGATGTATGTGGACTCAAGAGTTTTAAGCAAAACAAAGAGCACATCATGTTTTTAAAAAGTGATAGGTGAAGAGGATGATAAAGAGGAATTGGAGGGGAAGGAAAGGTGACCAATATGTGTTACATGCATGTATGCAATCCTGAACCAATAAAACAAAAAAACCTTATACAATAGAAACACAGACAAAAAAACTAGAATTGCAGCTGCTAGACCATATGTTTTAAAGAAGTAGACAAGGAAAGGAACCTTGCTGCAGACACAACAGACAGAAGCAATACAAAGGCAGATGGAAGTCCTGATAGATTTCTAAGTCCCCAGAAAGGTGGCTCTGCTCTGAGGATCACTACAGCAATGCTGATGGCCCAAGGACCACTGTGCAAGCTCCTGCCCTGACTGAGTGGCAGAGCATCCTTTGCTTTCATGTTTCAGCACTGGACTCCCCTACTCAGATCCCTGTCATTCTGATGCTTCCCTCATCCAGTAGCAACTAAATATGTTCAGTCCATTCTGCTATTGACTAAAACTTAGATAAGCTTAGAACATTCATAATACATGATGAATCATGGGTACAACACAATCACCACCAAATTTTTTTAAAATAACACTAAGTTGAGTGTTAACAAAATTTAAATTTCTGTTTTAGTATTTAATTACCAGATTCAATATAATTACAAAAACTGTGGTCCTACATGATTTTTATTTACTTTTATTTGAAATTAAAATATAATTATAACCTTTCCCATTCCATTTCTTCCCTTTAACCTCTCTAGTATATATCACTTGCTCTCTTAAAAATTTAGTCTCTTTATCTTAACTCTTGTTATATAGATATAGCTACACACATATATACATGCCTAGATATATAACTAAAACCTACTCCATCCACATAATGTTCCTTGTATGTGTATGATCAATCAGATGACATGACATTTAAAATGTAAGCAAGATTAGTAAATAAAACAAACTAATAAGCAAAAGCTACAGTAGCTACTACTGTGATTCTTAATTACTATGTGTATTTTGGATGCCCTTGTTGATATAAAAATAACAACTTAATGTGTTCTTTATTGCTGCTTTATCATATTCCTACATTACAAAAGATGGCAGAGATAAATATCAAAAATTCAAGCATGCAAACCAATAATAAATAAGACTGATGCGAAAATCACAAAAATTTTATATAAGAGCCTATTGCTCTAATATTAGTTTCCTTGAATATTTAAATATCCATATGCTATTCATACAATGTATGAAATTGTTGCAATTATATGTACACAAAGATAAATCATATAAACAGAAAAATGAAGACAATATGATGAAATGTTTTCAGGACTGAAGAAAATTCCTCCTTTACTTGTTCTTTTTTCTAAGTTCACCACACACAGGACAGCTTGTGGGAAGAAAGAGGGAAATCGATTTTAGACACCATAGCTTGATTAGCACCACTGTTCACATGAGATTGTTCACAGATTGTCTTACGCTATCTAACCTGTTCTCGGCTAAGTACAGAGGATGAGCTAAGGATATGGTGCATTTGGCAGAGTGTTTCCCTAGCATGTAGAAAGCACTGGGTTTGATTCCCTGCCTCACATAAACCAAGGTCAATGGCATAAGCCTAGAATTCCAGCACTCAGGAGGCAAGAATAAACTCAAAGTCATTTTTGGCTGCATAGCATCTAAGTGAACAAGGGACATGAGACCCTGTCTTTAAAATACACACACACACACACATACACACAACAAACAAATAATGGGTTGCTCTTTGCATTTCAAATACATATATTTTAGTAAAACTATAAATTACAGGGGTCCACCTGGGGCACAGCCAGCAGGCAGAGCATTGTACTGTCCACTGACCTCTGTCATCTGGCTCACAATTCTACCTGCCTTTTCTAGAACCCTTCAGGGACGTAGGAAATTAGTTTAGACCTCTTCCTAATAATCCCTTGTCTGTCAGGTCCATAGTGGGCATAGCCAGTGGAGGTGAATGGTGTGCTGTTTCCTGAGCTCTATTGTGAAGCCCATGGCTATGTCTGACTCCCTGAGGAATCCTGGCTGCATCAGGAACATCCAACCAAGACCAGGGTCAACCAGATGGCTAACAGCCAGCATAAGAACAAAATCAATAAGAGTCATGACATTACAGAACCACCACAGCCCATCTATCCTACTACAGCAAGTTTTGACTATCCTAACATAGCCAAAGCACAAGAATATGAACTTAACTCCAACTCTTATGAAAATGATAGAAGCCTTGAAAGAGGACATGAATAAATCTCTTTTAAAAATACAGGAAAACATAAAAGAAAAACAAGTGAAGGAAATGAATGAAACTGTTCAAGACCTAAACATGGAAATAGAGGCAATAAAGATAGGACAGCCTGAGGTAATTCTAAAGATAAAAAAACTAAGAAGAGAACAGGAACTACTAATGCAAACATCACCAACAAATTACAAGAGATGGAAGAGAGAATCACAAGTGTAAAGATATGATTGAAGAAACTGATACAGCTGTCAAAGAAACTGCTAAATCTAAAAAGTTCATGACACAAAACATCCAAGAAATCTGGGACACTATGAAAAAACTAAACCTAATAATAATAGGAATTTAAGGAGAAAATTTCAAGCTACAAGGCCCAGAAAATATTTTTAACAAATCATTGAAGAAAATTTCCCAACTTAAAGAACAATATGCCTATAAACATACAAGAAGTTTACAGAATGCCAAATAGATTAGACCAGAAAAGAAAAATCTTCCTGCCACACAATAATAATAATAATAATAATAATAATAATAATAATAATAATAATAATAATCTGCATGTATACAATAAAAAATAGTAAAAACTACAAGGGAAAAAGGCCAAGTAACATATACAGGCAGATATATCAAAATTACAGCTGAATTTTCAACAGAGAATCTAAAAGCCAGAAGGTCCTGGACAAATGTCTTGTAGATTCTAAGAGACCACAGATCTCAGTCCAGACTAACTTTTGCTAACTCAGTCCAGCAAAACTTTCATCACTATAGATGTAGAACACAAAATTTTTCAATATCAATGGACTCAAATACTCAATAAAAATTCACAGGCTAAGAGAATGGATGTGAAAACAGGCTCAGCAAGGAAGATAGACATTATGCCAATGTAAAGGGCTGGAGAAGGTTTTCTAAGCAAACAGACCCAAGAAGCAAGCTAGAGTAGCCATTCTAATAGCTAATAAAATAGACTCTCAACCAAATATATTCCAATATATGGGGAAAGATACTTCATACTCATCAAAGTAAAAATCGACCTAGATAATGTCTCAATTTTGAATATCTATGCTTTACATGCACAGGTAACCACATTCATAAAAGGAACACTACTAAAGCTTAAATCACACATCAGACCCCTCAGAACAATGGGAAACTTCACCACGCCACTTTCACCAAAGTACAGACCGTTGAGACAGAAACTACAGAGAGAAATAATGAAACTAATAGAGGTTATGAATCACATGGACCTAATAGACATATACAGCAAATTTCACCCAAACACACACACACACACAAAATTATAAGTTCTTCTCAGAACCTCATGAAATCTCCTAAATTGACCATATGGTTGGTCACAAAACAAGCCTCAACATACATATAAAAATTGAAATCACTCTGTATCTTATCAGACAACCATAAATTAAAGCTGAAATTTAACAGAAACAGCATAAAGCCTACAAACTCATGGAAACTGAACAACTTTTTCCTGAATAGCCAGCCACTGGATCATAGAATAAAGAAAGAAAAAAATTAAAGATTTCTAGAATCCAATGAAAATGAAGGTACAACATATCCAGAGACTGAAAGAACAGCCAACCAATGACTGGCCCAACTTGAGACATATCCCATGGGAGAGAGCCAATTCATGATACTATTAATGATACTCTGCAATATTTGCAGATAGGCCTAGCATAACTGTCTTCTAAAAGGCTTCATCTAGCACCTGATGGAAACAGATACAAGGACCCATAGCCAAGCATTAGGAGGAGCTCAGGGAGTCTTTCAGAAGAATGGGGGAAGTCTTGAGGGATCTGAAGGTGTCAAGGCCACAAGAAGATCTACAGAGTGAACTAACCTGGGCCTATGGAGACTCACAGAGACTGAACTACCAACTAAAGTGCATGATTGAGCTAGAAATAAGCCCTGTACAGATTTGTAGCAGATGTGAAACTTGGTCTTTATATATGTCCCCTAAAAATTGGAGCAAGGGGCTATCTCTGAGTCTGTTTCCTGCCTTTGGATCCCTTTCCCCTAGCTGGATTGCCTTGTCTGACTTCAGTGGTGGAGAATATGTTTAGTCCTGCTGGGACTTTATGTCCTATGGTGGGGTGGTTCCCAAGGCAGGGTGGTACCTGTGATTGTTAGTATAAGCTTAGTCCAGGGCATGGGCTAACCATTGGGTGGTGTGGCCTTCTTGGAATAGGTGTGTCACTGTGGGTTTGAGCTATGACCTTTGTCCCAGCTGCCTAGAAGCCAGTCTTCTGCTAGCTGTCTTTGGAAAAGAGGTGAACTCTCAGCTTCTACAGCCCCACTCTGCCTGGATGCTGCCATGCTCCTGCTTTGATGATAATGGACTGAACCTCCAAACCTGTAAGCCAGCCCCAATTAAATGTCATGCTTATCAGAGTTACCTTGGTCATGGTGTATGTTCACAGCAGTAAAACCCTAACTAAGACAGTACCCAAGGGTGGCTTCCCCTTTTCTGAGAAGAGGAGGGGGCTATGGAGTGGGGGCATTGTAAGATTAAGATTGGGAAAAGGGCAGGCTGTGATCATGATGTAAAGTGAATAAATTAATGAATGAAAATATATATAAACTACCCAATATTGTTGTATTTGTTATATACTTAAGTTAAATAGTTACTCATTTGAAATTCCAATTTTACAGGCACTCTGAATGTTGTCAAGTGTATAACCTCTTTGGCTCCACATTTTGAAATGCACACTTCCTGCGAGTGTTCATACCCTAGACAGTAGAAGAGTGATAGAGCCACCATGTAGAAACTGGATTCCATGGTACCATGTCACCTGATGTTCTTTACATCACCCTGAAAGGCTCAGAACCTCGTAGCTGTTGCATCTCCCCATCCTTTCCACCAGGATTCTCCAGACTTTGGCCTTGACTTTCTAGCTCTCCCATGACTTTTCCTTGGTGAGAACATGCTTTTTCATGAAAGTTTTTAACTTTATACCATCTTTTTATATGCTATTGGCTCTGCAAAGTGAATTGATTGCTACAAACTCCATAGACTGAGGCATTTGCTGAGGGAGTAAGAAAATGGTAGATGTGGATGAGAAATGAGGAGGTAGATTTGATAGAACTTGTCATACAGATCAAGGAGAGGGCCTAAAGAGCAGGGAGATTTAGATCACAGAATGCAGACTTCAGTGCCCTGTACCTAGTAGGTGAAAAAGACAAGCCATGCCTTGATATTCTTGTGATAGTAGCTTTGACCATGAAGGACTCTGAAAGTGTCATTAGCAACAATGATGATAGCTACTTCTCTATATCATGAGATCCTCAGGGTGAAAATCAAGTCCAGTTTAACTCAGTGTTCTTGGGATAATAAATTCCCAGAGTAATAAGCAGTAAGTGCTCCCAGGTAACTGGTTCTACGGTTACCTCTAGCAGATAAATGAACTTGACATAAAAAGAAGCGAAATCTTCAAAAATTTTAACACAGAAATTGTAGGTGCAGTGTGGTATTGTGACTTTTCTGTTTCACTCTATTACCTTCAATTAGGAATTAGCAAAGTGCACCATGTCTACTGATAAGCTCTGTTTAGATTTGTTTTCATGGAAGATAATGACCAAAGGGGCAGTCAATATTAAGTCACAGACAGAAAACTCAGGCTGGAAGGAAACTAGATTCTAATCCACCTTTGGCATATGCAAACCCCAAGAAAAGTCAGGCTTCATTATATCTACAAAATAAAGAGGTTAACCCCATGATTCTGTGAACCATTGGACTCACTGCCCTCTGATTCTCAATGCTACTCACTAAAGGGTCACATCTATAGTCAGTGATGGTTGTGTCCCATGAACCTTCCAGAAAACCTGTTCTCACCTCCACCAAGAATCTACATATCCAATTAAATACCAATGAAAAGTCCAGAGCCATTCTTCACAGATATGGAGAAGACAATCATAAATTCCATGCTGAAGCAGGAAAAAACCAGGTATAGTCAAAGCAATAATGAAAAGAAAGAATGTGGCAGGAGGTGTCCCCATGTCTGATTTTTAAGTCATACTACAGAGCCATAACAATAAGACAGCATGGTGCTGGCACACAAACAGATGCATAAAGCAATGGAACAGAACAACGGATCCAGGTATAAATCTAAACAGCTACAGCTACCTGAGTTTTTTAAATATTTTGATGTTTTATTTTATATTTTTCTGCTTGAGAATACAAGGGTATTTGTCTTTACCCATAGACTAGGACTGAGTTTTAAAGCTAATATATAAGGTGAAGAAAAACCTTCCCTTTAGCCTTTATGACAGATATACTCATAGGTCAGTGCCTCCCTCAACCCTTATCATAAATGCTTTTTGCAGTAGATAGAAATTAACACAGAGACCCACAACTGGACAATGTATGGACAGTGAGAGGCTTTGGAATTCTCAGTCCTAATTAAGATATCATCATCAAACCCTTCTCCTCAAGGCTCAGGGATCTACATGGAAGAGGACACAGAAAGATTGCAAGAGCCAGAGCCAAAGAATATCTGCAAGGAAACAATGTTTTCCAGACACACTGGAATGATCCACAAATAAACTCACATAGACTGTGAAAGAACTCACAGGACCTGAAAATGTTCAAGCCAGACAGGGTTCTGCACCGAGAAGACACATGATCCCACCCCTAACCAAGAAGCTATTTACAATTGAAGCCCTCTGACAAATGAAAAATTAGTTTTCTCCAATAGAGTGTCTCTAGATATAGCAACCATATTCCCAGGCAATCCCCATTCCCAGAAGTAGTTGGCCAACACAAAATAAACTCCAGAGAATGTCAAAGAGCTTGGGGGGCATTAGATGGTTTGGGTTTGTCATTATTTATTGTTTTATTGGTTTTTGCTTAATTTAATTTTGTTTTCTAAAAAAAGAAAGAAAGAACATGAAGTTGAGTGAGAAGGAAGGTAGAAAGAACCCTGAAGGAGTTGAATGAGGGAGGGGAAAATGATCAAACTGTATTATAATTTTTAAAAGACGTACAGTATGTCTCTCTCTCAGCAAGTTATAGAAGCCAGAGCTACACTCTAGAATTCAATGACAAAATGCTATTTGTGGACAGTGTTACAGTTTTCTGCAGTGGCATCCAAGGTTTTGATGCACCTTTTTAGTAACCTTCTCTATTCATCTTAAATTTGAGAACTTCATACATGAGGACTACATTTATGACACTTGGACATGTTCCTCCCATGTCCCCCTCTTCTTCACAAATCAATGACCTCTTCTTCTGTAATTATTACTGTTTCAAATGTAATATATTTTCTAGTTTTTTAGAAGGGTGTCAAAACTAAACCTTGGAGAAAAGGGAGCATCTTCAGCAAATAGTGTGGGGAAGCTTAGATATCAGCATGCAGAAGAAAGAAATGAGATCCCTGTGTCTAGCTCTCAGTCTGTACAGTTCAATTGATGCAAGGGTACTCTGAAACTGATAGAGGAAAGGTAGAGTGTACCCATCTGCATACAGACATAGGTAAGAACTCCACAGGATAGGAAAAAATAACAACAACTGATAAATGGAATCTCATGAAAATGAAAGCTATGTACAGCAAAGGAAACTCAAATGAGTTAGAGGAGGCTTGCAGAATGAAAGTCTGTCAGCTCTACTTCTGGCAAAGATTAAAGGCTAGAACATACAAAGAACTCAAAAACTACACACCAAGAAAACAAACAACCCAATTTTTTAAAATGGGCTACAGACATAAATAAGAAAGTTGGCAAAAGAAGACACACCAATGATTAGAAAACACTTCAAACTGTGTTCAATATACTTATCTATTAGAAAAATACACATTAAAATTATTTTACCATGCCATCTTATCACAGTTGGAATGTCTATCATCAAGAGTAGCAATAACAGCAAATACTGAGCACAGATGTGAAGAAATGGGAATTCTTATATACTCTTGATGAAAGTGTAAACTAATGTACCCACTTTGGAAAACAGTTTGGAGATTTCAAAAAAAAAAAAAAAAACTAAGAAAAACTACTATATTACCCAGCTAAACCACTCCTTGGCACCCACACAAAGGACTCTATACCACACTTCAGGGCATCTGCATATTCATGTTTGTTGCCATTTATTCCAACAGCTAGTTTCTACTGGGGAAGGGAAGCTTAGATACCTAAAAACCAAAGAGTGGATAATGAAGATGGGGTACGTATGCATAATGAAATGTTGCTTAGCTAGAGTGAAAAATGAAATGGAAGACAAATAGGTAGAATTGAGAAAAATACTCTGAGGTAACACTTAGAATACCCAGAGACAACATCACAGTTCTAAAAAGTGTGCTCCTACTCTCAGCTATTTAGTAAGGTGTATCTAATATGGAGTATCTTTGCAAACCAGGAACTAAGGGAGGAAGTTAGGAGGAAGGGCTACCTGAAGGAATGGTAGATAGAAGAACACAGACTTAAAGGAAAAAAAGAGCTAAAGTACAGTGACTGAAATGGTTTAGTCAGGGGGCACAGGGGAATTGGAGAGAAGAGGTCATGGGTTGAGGCCAGGGCTACATGGAAAGAAGGAAGTATAAAGAAATGTTGGAAAGCAAGACTGGCTCACTAGCATAATAGCACATTGGGAAATAACCAACTGCCCTCTGAATGACTCAAGAACCGTTGCATGGAGGATGGGAGAATCCATCTTTGGTACTGTAGACCTGTATAATCACTTAGATATGTAGGTAGGAGACCCATGCATTAGCTATATAAGCACAGTATCAAACTACCTGCTAAATACATATGCTTATACCCACGGATAAAAGCAGCTCTAAGCTTTAATCAAGGAAGCCCTTCCCTGCAATAAATAGTGGTGAGTGCAATGGTGACTCATGGATGCCCAAGATATATAAAATAAGTAGGCATGGGCCCAGCCCTAAGCAAGTAACTTATATCACCCGCTCTTAGGCCCAAAACATTTTGGACAAAGAGATGGAACATATGTAAGACATGGAAGATACAGTGAAGGACTACAAAATAGCATTCTCTAACACATCTACAATAATAATTAGCTCACATCAACTGTGTTTACCAGCAATGAATGAACAGAAAACCGCTCTATCAACAATTAGGCAAAAAGAGAGGGTGCTCAAGAGGTCCTACTCCTTACCTCTGAACTACTAGCTATGGAATAGATTCTTGGAGAGAACTGCATGTCTGCTGAGCCCACTAGTCTCCAGTGGACAAACCTCTGGTCACACAGATATCACTGTTTAATGTCAGTGGGTCATAGAGCAAACTGAATAGACACGAGCATTAAAAATAGATTTGGGGAGATGGAGAAGGTGTACAAGGTGGTAGGGACACTCATGTCTGAAATAATAAAACAAAATAATTAAATAGTCTTATAGAAAATGAGTTTGACCTCTTGCAAAAAATATGTTTCTGAAAAAGAAAATGAAAAGCTAAAAGTTAATGTGAGTTTATCTCAAGAGAACCCTGGTTAGAAACCCAAGCAATAGCAGTCTTCTCTTTTTGTCAAACTTAAATGCCATTTTAAAGAGAGAGAAAAGATTAAGCTAAGATCTAACATCCTTTTCTCCTTAGAAAAAGCTACCTGATGAGAAATCTAAAATGTTTCTTGTTACCTCAAGCTTATAGAACCTACAAGCTCATGTTTTTGAAAAATACACTCAACTCCAAGAGGAGGAATAAAATATTAGTCTCAGTGGTCATAACACAATCATTCCATAGACAACCTTGAGCACTGAACACAGTGTACCAACCTTAACCTCAAGAGCCAAGGACACATCCACCCATCTAGCCCCATCTACTTTCTACATGGACAGAAGCTCCAAGATCATTGGCAGAAACTGTCCCGGTACCACTGTACTCTCAGACACTCCTCATCAACTCTTAACTTGCTCTGGTACTAGCTGTCCTATATGTCTGGCTCTAACTTTAACATCTACCAAAAAGTGGTACCAAATAACTTACTGAGGTGCAAGTTATGGAGACTGTGAAGATCAAGAGCATGGTGCCAGCTTCTGTTCATATCTGCTGGTGCATCACAGCCTTGTGGTGCACCAAACATGGCACAGAAAGTTACATGGTAAGAAGCATTGAGCCCCCATTTTAGCTCAGTTCATGCCTGTCTCAAAGGGCACCAATATTTTCACTGGGGTTCTATACTTTCCTGCCACCACCTTATCTATCAAGGACCTTTAATCTGAATTTGAGGATAAGTGCTTGGGAGGTGTGTTCAAAAGTATTGCAGAACCTTACATAATCACCTACTATGTCACAGATTAGTGCATGTATCTAGACTCCCTCAAACTAGAATCACAAACTCTCTCTCCTCTCTGTTTTATGCTTTGAACTCTGGCTGAGACACTCATCATTTTTATCTAGCATTCATGCCTGAAACACAGTCCAATACCCTATGAGTTGAGCCAGACTCAACTATGTAGACCTTGGTGCATCCTCAGAGGTCAGAGGAAATGTGTTTCAATCCTCGCTCTCATTCAGCTATTCAGTGAGTCACAATTAGTATTTAACCACATCATCAGTGTAGTGTGAACAATAGCAGCCCAAAGGCTAATAATGATGGCCAGTTGCCAAGGTGACTTTGCACTATACAGAAAACACTAACAAATTAAAGGAATTGCTCTTTTCCAGAGCATAAATTTACAATTCCTTAAAGAAGGTTTCCTCTCCCCACAGAAACTTGAAGCACATAGAAAGTGTGACCTTTTTGCTGACTACTGAGGAGTCCTTGGCACTTACTTTCCCAACACGATGCCAGATCCAGAGGGTGGAGGACCTGCATGAAGCTGAGCATAGTTCTAACTGCCTTAGAAAACAAGCAACTCCAAGGTCTTTCAGCCTGACAGCCTCCAGTGAGTGGAAACTTGATGATGGATATGTTTCTTAACCAGTCTCATGGCTGAAGCCACAAAGGACAAAGCTCAGTAATAAGATCTCAACAAAACCTCTTACCCACTGGGCTGACAACTGTGACTACAGCACCGGAGTCCTCAATGATGAGGAATTTTGCCCTTGCCTGGGGTCATCCTAGCTGATTAAGAAGCAGACAATTTACTTTGCATAAAAGAAAGTTTTCTCTATAGTCTGGGAAGAGACTTTCCCTTAGAGTTAGCTAACTCTCCACTGATCCACTCTGGGGGCATTATGAACTCCATGATGCTGTTAGTACATGCTGATTGTTCTTCTCTGTCTCTGTTAGAGAAGGTGAATTAACCCATTTGCTGAGTTTTATGGAAAGAGACTGCAGATTTGTTACATTAAAGTGCTGGGATCAAACCCATTTAGGAGTCTAATACTAGAGCCCCTAAACTCTACTTGAAAACCTGTGCTCTGGGGACACATCTCTGAGTGCACTCTCTGGTTTTAAGAGAACATATAAAACTACTATCTTCCAACTTTAAAAGCTCTGGCTTCTGAGCTAACACTATGAGATACAGAACCTTTAGCATGACTGCAAGGGGTATAACTCAGTCTGTGAATGTCAACCCAATCATTGATCAAAAAACCCAGAAACTGGGGTCTTTACACTGCTCTATGAACCTGTAATGTGTAAGCCTACTACTGGAAAGAGATTTTGAAAACAATGCCTATGACATACCATGTTTGTTTGTTTGTTTGTTTGTTTCAGAATTCTCTCAGCTTCAATAAAGCCTGCATTCCCAGATAAAATATTCAGAGATCAAACTGCCATAGCTTTAAATTGTGAGCATGATTATAGATATCATACTAGTTCATTACGACCCATAAATTACAAGCTCTTCAAGGTGAATCTCATTCTCTCCTCCTACAAACCATACAGTATGTAATTTTATATTTCAGCTCTAACTTGGTAGGAATTTTTGCTTGTTTTTGTTTGTTTGTTTGTTTGTTTGTTTAGTGAATCATTGTACTCTGAAGTTTGAGAAATATGGAAGAGAAAGAAAAGATAGATTGTGACTAAATGCTTTATATTCATATGGTGTCTTTCCCAGCTTTGTTTTAGTTTCTGTGATAAAATACCCTATAAGAAGCAAATAGAGGAGGGGTTTATTTAGTTAATTATGATATAATTCCAGAGTACAGTTCATCATGCAGGTGAGATATTAGTGGTAGAAGCTTGAGGCTGCTAGTTATAACATATCCACTCAAGGGCAGAGAGAAACAAATGTAACCATGTTGCCTGCTTTATAGCATTCTTCATTCTTACTCAGTTCAGGGCCTAGTGTACCTTAGATAGTTTAGGCAATAGCACCACCCACTATGCAACTGGCCTTACTACATCAGTTAACAAACAAGTTAATCTTCTACAGACATGCTCAAAGGCCAAGCTGGTCTAGATAATTATTCCTTATCTATTACTCTTCCTGAGTGATTCTAAATATCATCAAAGAGAAAAGTTACCACAGTATCTAAGCCTAGAAGTGATTAGTGATAAGAAGGAACACTGGGTGTAGTTGCACATTCACATGGTCCACAGAAGAAATGCTTCTTTAATAAAAAAAAGAATGAATGAAAGAAAGTAAAGACAAAAGAAACCATACTAAGTTACAGTAAACATCACCTACTACATCAAATGCAACTAATTAAAGCAACTTCATTAGTTATGATGTATTTAAATGGGTTGTATTTTGATATGGCATAGAGAAGAGCCCTAATCTTGATATAAATTGCTACAAAATTGTGCTTGATATAAATTTCTACAAAAACATAAACTCTGTCATAGTTCTTCTGGAAAATGGAAGTTGGACTGTCATGGAGTACTTCTCTAAAGTATGATATCATTCTGAGCACCAGGGAAATCAGTGATGATGGAGACCTGAACATTGACTGTGAGGATACCATAGACTCAGAAGAGATAGAAAGGTACAGATGAGAAACTGGGCTGTGTTCTGCAGTAAGAGCAGGGTGATAATTAACTAAAATGAACTCCAATGTGATCAGGAAATGTTTCAAGCAAAGGAGAAACTCTGAAATGGGTGTAATGTGGAGAAAGGGAAGAGAGGAATAAACATGCAAACCCTATTCACAGTCCTCGGTGACTATGCCAGACACTTGGTGTCGACTCAGCCAGAGCTCACACTGAATGCAATGATGGCCACATACTAAGGAACCAGTTTCTTATCACGTAATAAACCATCACACTTGTTCTGGGTAACAAGAAAACATTAAATAACTGGGTCTGTTACTTAAGCTAAAGTTCTCTGCCTATGTTCACAGTGAGAATTTTCTCTGCTGCCTATGAAAAGAAGAGCATGTAAATTTTGTTATACACATTTCTGTAGAAAGTAGGTAGTTATCCAACTTGCATCTCCACATTATCTCTGCCTGTGGTGATGAACTAATGCTGGCATTACAAAAGTCTCCCTAGCGTTGATTTGCTTTTCTGGGAGACAAGATTAGAACAATTCCCCACTCTTCCACCTGCTCCATGTGATGAAGGAGACTTTCAGATCAATGCATTGCTGTCCCAATTATAATTTTTCTTTACAAAAACGAAGGTTTGATCTTCTATTTCCACATGCCTTTCTTTCCAGAGGAGTACTCCCTAACCCCCACTTTGGTTCTACATGCCATATTCTGCCTGACAGATCAGTGGTACTTTGCTCAGAGGGGAATTTGAATAAAAGGTTCTAGAATGCTGGCTCCACAAGGCATGCCTCCACAAGTTATCTTCTTGTCCCAGATATCATTTCAGATGCAAGGTAACACAAGAGTATCACAAGGGTCACACAAGGGTCACACAGGGGTCAAATAGGGGTGACACAGAAGTGACACAAAGATGACACAAAGATGACACAGAAGTCACACAGGTCTGGCACAGCCTGACACAGGGATAACACAAGGGTAATACAGGAGTGACAGAAGGGTTACACAAGTTACACAGGGGTAACAAAAGGGTTACACGGGTCACAAGGGGCTAAAAGGGGTGACACAGGGGTAACACAGGAGTCACACATATAGGGGTAAGACACGGTCCTACAGTTATTGGTTTGCACTTTGCACCTAGCTGAATATATCCAGAGGTGTCCATAGATGAGCATCACACACTTCTGAGAAATCTGTGCCAACAAACTCCTATTGTGTTCAGAGGTACACATGCAGATCTCCGGCTTCAGCTCTCCACCCAATCCCACAAAACCCAGGGAAGGCAGGACTCTCAGAAGATCTAACCCCAGCAATATCTTAGGTAAGGAGAAAGCAACACCCACCCCAAACAGGGATTACCTGGGACCCAATGGGACCCACGAATTCACTCCTGGCCCAGGGCACTGGTTCTTTCCTATCTGCGCCCAAGCACTGAGAAGATCTTGGGCCTCAGCTCTAACCCCAGCAGCAACACCCATCCCAAACAGTTCTGAAACAACAAAGATAATAGGAAAGACAGGCTCCAGTCAGAGACAGTACAGGCAGCACTAAGGAGATCCAGATGAGGAAAAGCAAGCACAAGAACATAAGCATCAGCAACCCAGGGTACTTGGTATCATCAGAACCTAGTTTTCCCACAATAGAAATTCCTGAATTCCCCATATCACCAGGAAAGTAAAATTCAGATTCAAAATTACTTCTAATGATGATGATAGAGAACTTTAAGAAGGACATAAATAACACTCTCAAAGAATTTGAGGAGAACAGAGGTAAACAGATAGAAGCCCTTAAAGAGGAAACACAAAAATCCCTTAAAGAATTACAAGAGGACACAAACAAATAGGTGAAGTAATTGAACAAAACCATCCAGAACATAAAAAATGGAAGTAGAAATGATAAAGAAATCACAAAGGGAGACTAACCTGGAGATAGAAAACTTAGGAAAGAGATCAGGTGTCATAGACGCAAGCATCACCAACAGAATACAAGAGATAGAAGAGAGAATCTCAGATGCAGAAGATACCATAGAAAATATTGAATTAATCAAAGAAAATGCAAATGCAAAAAGTTCTTAACATGACACAACTAGGAAATCCAGGACACAATGTGAAGACCAAACATAAGGATAGTAGGTATACAAGAGAGTGAAGATTCCCAACTTAAAGGGCCAATAAATATCTTCAACAAAATTATAGAAGAAAACTTCCCTAATCTAAAGAATGAGATGCCTATAAACATACAAGAAGCCTACAGAATGCCAAATAGACTAGACCAGAAAAGAAATATCTACCGTCACATAATAATCAAAACACCAAGTGCACAAAACAAAGAAAGAATATTAAATGCAGTAAGGGGAAAAGGCCAACTAACATATAAAGGCAGACCTAACAGAATTACACCAGACTTCTCACCAGATACTATAAAAGCCAGAAGATCCTGGACAGATGTCATACAAACTCTAAGAACACAATGCCAGCCCAGGCTACTATACCCAGCAAAACTCTCAATTACCATAGATGGAGAAAACAAGATATTCCACGACAAAACCATATTTACACAATATCTTTCCACAAACCCAGCACTACAAAGGATAATAGAGGGAAAGCTCGAATACAAGGAGGAAAATTATACCCTAGAAAGAGCAAGGAAGTAATCTCTTTCTGACAAATCCAAAAGAAGATAGCCACACAAAGATAACTCTACCTCTAATAACAAAAAATGACAGAAAGCAACCATCACTGTTCCTTAATATCTCAACATCAATGGACTCAATTCCCCAATTAAAAGACATAGGCTAATTTACTGGATACCTAAACGGGACCCAGCATTTTGCTGCATACAAGAAACCCACCTAAATGACAAAGACAGACTTTACCTTAGAGTAAAAGGCTGGAAAACAATTTTTCAAGCAAATGGTCCTAAGAAACAAGCTGGAGAGCCATTCTAAAACCTCCAGCCCACAACACAAAGGGAGGGACTCATCGCTCCACCTGTAAAGGTAGTTGACTGTGACCTTGTCAGGCATTAGTGAAAGTGGATGGCCTTGGTACCTGAAAGTTTGGATTCCCTAGTGTTGGGGAATTTGAGAGCAGGGAGGCAGGAATGGGAAGATGGTGGGAGCACACCCTCATAGAAACTCCCAGAATTATATGGATTAGACATGACAGAGAAAGGCCGCCAGAAGACTAGATTCCAGAATTCAAAAAAAAAAAAAAATACCTTGATACTAAAATTTGTTTTGAGAATTGTATATTGCAGAATACACAGCCTTGGTGTATCTACTCATTAAGCAAGCTGAGCAGACCTGTTCGAACCTCTGATGTCCTGAAATTCCAGCTGGCTGCAGTGAAGATACAACATCAGAGGCTTATCAATTTACTCTTCCCCCTGCCCCTCTTCTAATATCTCAATACCCTTAATCAGCTTAAAGAAGTTAATGAAGAGTTGGTGCCCCTATTCCCTGGGCTTGGGGACTGAGGTGGTTAATATTGGGCTGTCTTTCTAGGGGAACGTAGTGGTTTTGTTGGAATAGGGAGGATTAGCTAGGATTTATTGCATAGCCATAACCTTTTAGTAGAAATCTGTATAATTGTTATTAAGATAACATTATAATTTCTTAAAGGGTACAAAATTTACTTTGATTTCAAATTTAAGGTTTTCATTGGTATGAGCTTCTTATTAAAATAAAAGTGAAATTAATATTGTTACTCTCATAGGCATTGTGCCTATATAACACATTTAGGAATACAAGGCTTAGACCCAGTCCTTCTTTACAAAACGTCAGAAGTCCACAGAATTGACATTACAAACATTTCTGTATTAATGTTCATTTTGATTAGAGACCTGTCTACTCCTAACAGTTTCCGGTCTTAGATTCTAAGAAGAAATTAAGCATCTTTGGAGTTACTCTAGCTATGGTGAGACAGCCACTAGGCAAGAATTGCCTCTTGTCATCTACAGACAAATTACTGTCCAGCAAAGGACACACTTGCAGAATAGTTGACTGATTATATCTGCCAAGACAGAGTAATCAGCCCTTAATAATTCTGCATCATTAGGTCTGTCAGATGATCCTGGGCCAGAAGGCTGAAGATTGGATGCTCCAACATTTTGTAGTATAGGGACTGTCCAGGTGTTCAGCAGTTTCTATAAATTGGCTAAGTTTTAGAAGCTATGCTTTTTGCTTCCCATAATTTCAGTTAACTCAGTCATTCTGGATTTCCAAAGGGGATGAAGACTTACAGTCTCATAGCCAATCCTGTCTATTTACTTTGAGAGAAAAGATTTGAGAGGATGGTTTTCAGCTGACATTCATTCTAAAACCAAGAAAAAAGCCAGGTTCAGAACTAAGACTTTTAGTTAGGAGAGATGACAGAGGTTCTGGTTAGTCAACAAAAGGATGGACTGGGTATTAAGTCTATCTTGTACCTTACTGGCACAAATTGGTATAGTTATACTATAATTGTATTTTGAGAGAAAAGTATTATTTTAACAGGAAGGGTAATATGTAGGAGAAGCTAAGGTGGGAGGAGTAAGAAGAGAAAGAGGAGGAGTAAATAGAGGAGGAGAAGGAGAAGAGGAGCTAGGTGATGGGGGGGGGGGAAACATGGAGGCGGATGTTAGAGTGTCTCCAACAGTCAAAGATAGTTGATTTATCTAGGTTGGGTATTGGGTTACACTTCTGATTGTATGGGCATCATGTTATTGAGCATTACCAAACTTATAAAACCTTTGATTAACATTTTAAAAAATTGTATAAAAGCAAAAAGGAGAAGGGGGGATGAGATAGGGGTTTTCTAGGGAGAGGAAATGGGGAAAAGGAATGGCATCTGAAATATAAATAAAATATTCAACAAAAATAAAATAAATTTAAAAATAAGAATAGAAATTAATGAAAGTGGAGACACATCATACCAAACTTATGGGATACAATGAAAACAGTGCTAAGAGGAAAACTCATAGCACCAAGTGCTTACAAAAAGAAACTGGAGAGTGCATACACTAGCAGCTTGACAACACACCTGAAAGCTCTAGAACAAAAAGAAGCAAACACACCAAAGAGGAGTACACTGCAGGAAATAATCAAACTCAGGGCTGAAATCAACCATGTAGAATCAAAAACAACTATACAAAGAATCAATAAAACTAGGAGTTGGTTCTTTGAGAAAATCAACAAGATAGATAAACCCTTAGCCAGACTACTCAGAGGGCAGAGAGACAGTATCCAAATTAATAAAATCAGAACTGAAAAGGGAGACATAACAACTGAAACCAAGGAAATTAAGAAATCATCAGATCCTACTACAAAAGCCTATACTCAACAAAATTGGAAAATCTGGATGAAATGGACAATTTTCTAGACAAATACCAGTTCAGTTACCAAAGTTAAATCAGGCCCAGGTAAACCATCTAAAGAATCCCATAATCCCACAAGAAATAGAAGCAGTCATTAAAAGTCTCCCCACCAAAACACATCTAGGACCAGATAGTTTTAGTAAAGAATTCTATCAGATCTTCCAAGAAGACCTAATACCAATTCTCTTCAAACTTTTCCATAAATTAGAATCTGAAGGAACACTACCCAATTCATTCTATGAAACCACAATTACCATAATATCTAAATCACACAAAGACCTAAGAAAGAAAGAGAACTTCAGAACAATCTTCCTTATGAGTATCAATGCAAAAATACTCAATAAAATTCTCACAAACCGAATCCAAGAACACATCAAAACAATCATCCATCATGATCAAGTAGGCTTTATCCCAGAAATGCAGAGATGGTTCAATATATGGAAATCCATCAATGCAATCTACTATATAAACAAACTCAAAGAAAAAAACACATGATCATCTCACTAGATGCTGAGAAAGCATTTGACAAAATTCAACAGCCCTTCATGATAAAAGTCATGGAAAGATCAGGAATCCAAGGCCCATTCCTAAACATAGTAAAAGCAATATACAGCAAACCAGTAGCCAACATCAAACTAAATGGAGAGGTACTTGAAGCAATATCACTAAAATCAGGAACTAGACAAGGCTGCCCACTCTCTCCATACCTATTCAATATAGTACTGGAAGTCTTTGCCAGAGCAATTAGGCAACCAAAGAAGGTGAAAGGGTTACAAATAGGAAAGGTAGAAGTCAAAATATCATTATTTCCAGTGATATGATAGTATACTTAGGTGACCACAAAACTTTCACCAGAGAAATCCTAAACCTGAGGAAAAAAAAAAACTTCAGCAAAGTGGCTGGTTATAAAATCAACTCAAACAAATCAGTATGCTTCCTCTACTCAAAATATAAACAGGCTGAGAAAGAAATTAGGGAAATGACACTCTTCACAATGGTCACAAATAATATAATATACCTTGGTATGAATATAACCAAGCAAGTGAAAGATCTGTATGACAAGAACTTCAAGTCTCTGAAGAAAAGAATTGAAACAGATCTAGGAAGATGGAAAGATCTCCCATGTTCATGGATTGGAAGGATTAATATAGTAAAAATGGCTATCTTGACAAGAGCAATTTACAGGTTTAAAGCAATCCCCATCAAAATTCCCACTCAATTCTTCACCAAGATAGAGAAATTCTCAAATTCATTTGGAATAACAAAAAAACCAGGATAGCGAAAACTATTTTCAACAATAAAAAAAACTTCTGGGGAAATCACCATTTCTGACTTCAAGCTGTACTACAAAACAATAGTGATTTTTTTTTAAAAAAACTGCATGGTATTGGTTCAAGCAAGAAGATCAATGGAATAGAATAGAAGACCCAGAAATGAACCCCCATATCTATGGTCACTTGATCTTTGACAAAGAAGCTAAAACCATCCAGCGGAAAAAACACAGCATTTTCAACAAATGTTGCTGGTTCAACTGGAGGACAACATGTAGAAGAAGGCAAATCAATCCATTCTTATCTCCTTGTACAAAGGTCAAGTCCAAGTGGATAAAAGACCTTCATATAAAACCAGATACACTGAAACTAATAGAAGAGAAGGTAGGGGAAAATCTTGAATACTTGGGCACAGGGGAAAAATTCCTGAACAGAACACCAATGGCTTATGCTGTAAGATCAAGAATTGACAAATGGGACCTAATAAAACTGCAAAGCTTCTGTAAAACAAAGGACACCATCAATAGGACAAAGAGGCAAGCAACAGACTGGGAAAAGATCTTTACCAATCCTACATTTGATAGAGGGCTAATACCCAAAGAACTGAAGAAATTAGACTCTACACAATCAAATAACCCTATTGAAAAATGGGTTACAGAGCTAAACAAATAATTTTCAACTGAACAAACTTGAATGGCCGAGAAGCACCTAAAGAAGTGTTCAACATCCTTAGTCAATTGGGGAATGCAAATGAAAACAACCCTGAGATACCACCTCACACCAGTCAAAATGGCTAAGATCAAAAACTCAGGTGACAGCAGATGCTGGCGAGGATATAGAGAAAGAGGAACACTCCTCCATTGTTGTTGGGATTGTAAGCTGGTACAACCACTATGGAAAGCAGTCTGGTAATTCCTCAGAAAATTGAACATATTATTACCTGAGGACCCAGCTATATTACTCCTGGGCATATACCCAAAAGATGTTTCAACATACAACAGGGACACATGCTCCACTATGTTCATAGCAGCCTTATTTGTAATAGCAAGAAGCTGGAAAGAACCCAGATGTCCTTCAACAGAGGAATAGATACAGAAAATGTGATACATTTACACAATGGAGTACTACTCAGCTACTAAAAACAATGAGTTCATGAAATTCTTAAGCAAATGGATGGAACTGGAAAATATCATCCTGAGTGAGGTAACCCAATCATAAAAGAATACACATGATACACACTCACTCATAAGTGGATATTAGCCCAAAAGCTCACAATACCTGAGATACAATGCATAGACCACATGAAGCTCAAGAAGATGAAGGAAGACCAAAATGTGGGTGCTTTGGTCCTCCTTAGAAGGAGTATCAAAATACTCAACCAGAGCTCCCAGGGTCTAAACCTCCAGCCTGGGAACACAAAGAGAGGGACTCATGGCTCCACCTGTATAGGTAGTTGAAGATGGCCTTGTCAGACATCAGTGGAAAAGGAGGGCCTTGGTCCCTGAAAGTTTGGACACCCTAGTGTTGGAGAAATCGAGAGAAGGGAGGTGGGAATGGGTGGATGGTGCGGGCACACCTTCATAGAAGTAGAAAAAGGGGGATGGAATAAGGGGTTTGGGGGGGATGGGAGAGGGGATAACATTGAAAGGTAAATAAATAAAATAGCCAATAAAAAAAGACAATAGGTCTGGCAATTGTAGTCGAGCAGTCGAGACTTTTTGTCAACAATTTATTACGGGGATTTCATATCATCCTCAAGGACAAGGTATTGTGGAAGAGGTCTATGGAACCTTAAAAAGATTGATGAGACATACCGTTGCTGAGACAAAGAATGGTGCAAACCTGTGAGCTTGCTGAGTGCCCTGACAAGGGTGACTAGGGAGCTGTATTGGACATATGTTCCTGACCCACCTTTGCTTAACTATACCCCAGATAGGACAAGCTGCCTTGCCTCAAGTTTTTAGACCTTATGGGATAGAGAATCAAAAGGAGAAGTTATAATGTTTCTTGTATTCTTAAAGGTGAACAGCTATTAGGACTCAATCATGTACTGGTCTAGAATAGACTGGAAATAACAGTCTACTTTTGGAAGGCTGGATCTGGACATTGCCAGAGACATATTTGAAAGTTAGCTGTAGCTCACTATAATGTTATGATTGCAAGAGATAAAGTTGGGACAGGATCTGGATTTCAAACAAGGGTTGGTGTATGTTTTAAGCCTCTTTTAATTGTCAAGCTAAAACTGATTTTGTCTCTTCTACAGTATTTATTGTAATTTGCATTGACTGCATAATTTCCAATTATGTTAGTGTGTTGAAACCTGGCATGTCTGTTATGGGGATCTATCAACCAGCTTTTGCCTTACTGCCCTGAGTATCAAAAAACCTTGATTCGCTGAAAAAAGCTTGAAAGTGTTGGAAGAAGTGAGTTAGGCTTTAAGCAGAAGAAAGAAGGTAGCGGGCTTCATTATTGCTGGTATAACAGCTTTAATTTCATTAATTGCTAGCACCACATTTTCTGCAATAGCATTGACACAAGGAGTTAAAACAACTATTTTTGTTAACCAGCTAGCAAAAAAATGTTACTAATGTATTGAGTATACAATAGGATTTATATAGGTATCTGGAACAATGAATGATGCTCCATAACCCATTCAAATTATCTGAAGGAGGTTTAGGGTTTAAGAGTTAGGAGCCATCCCAAGTGTCATAACAAATATCATAAGAGTAGTGTTACTTTTGAAATTCACAATGATTGTCATTATAATTAGAAAAAAGTTTAAAGTTTCCTGTAGGATATTTGGCATAATCCTAACACCTCTCTGGGTGTGTCAACTTTGCATAGTAAGATTATGAATTTAAAGGATGGTGCTCTGTTGAGCTTTAATGATGCAGATAATGCTAATAAAATTATCCATGGCTTGAGGTCAGTATTTCCATTTTGGTCAAACCTCAGGAATGGCATATATATAGCTTGATCAGGCTAGCCCTTCCTGTCCTGGGAATACTTTTATTCCTGCCCATCATGTCAAAGCTTGTCTGTAACTACACCAACAGGCTGGCAGCCAAAGTACATGACTTGAAACTGATAATGGACCCCCAGACAGAGTTATCAATTTAACAGGCTGGCAAGTCAAGGATGGGTAAGATTCTGCAAAGAGCCTTGCCAACCTAAGACAAAAGTGCATTGCTTTTGATAATACATGTTCCATGATGGGTAAGGAAGGCATTCTTGTCAGATTGACCTAAGACAGGCTCAGTCTTGTTAATGAAACAAAAAAAGAGAAGATGTGGAAAGCCTTTGAGGCTGCTTGGCAAGAAGCTGACATGGGCTAAAGACAAGGAAATGGGCTGCTTGGCAGGAATATGACATCGGCCAATGACAAGGAAGTAGGCTTCAGGCAGAAATCTGACATTAGTCTAGAACAAAGAAGTAATTTCAGGTAGAAATCTAAATCTTGGGCTACAACAAAAACGTAATTTCAGGCAGGAATCTAAATGTTAGACTCGAACAAAGAAGTACTTTCAGACAGGTATGTAAATTTTAGGCTAGAACAAGGAAGTAGGCTTCAGACATGAAAATGACCTTGGGCTAGGACGGGGAAGTAGACTCAGATACTCAGATACTTTTTTTTTATCCTGATAAGCCTTTAGAAATGGTGATCATGGGAGTGTTCACAAAACTGAGTTTAATGCCTTGCTTTTTCTTTGACTATTTGTGTTTATTGTATTGCTTGTTCCTTGACTATTTGCATCTATGGTACTGCTAGACCCTCAACCTAGAACTGACCTTAATACATGTATGTAATCAAAATGGTATAAAAGCATAAAGGAAGAGGGCATATAGGATAGGGGGTTCTGGGAATGGGAAATGGGGAAAGGGGATGACATCTGTATTGTAAATAAATAAAATATCCAGAAAAAAAAGAGTTTAGTTTAGTCATGGATAGACCACATATACAATCAAAGTGAATTTTATTATCTTAAACCAAGGTATAAGAAAACAATGGTATTTTTCAGACATTAGAAGATACTGCTGCATTTAGTGCTTGGAAGTAGCACTCTATATTTACTTTATTTGAAACCAGCCAGGAGAGTAATCTGCATGATCACACTGAACTCCGCCCATGGCTTTCTAAGAATAACAACTCCAGGCTCTACAGCTGTGAGATCTAACCCATCAAGAGGCAGCTAAAGAGCAAGCAGCATTTTTCAGAGCAGGAGGTAGATTCCACAATGTGTACACTTCAGGGAACAAAACCAAAATAATTCTGAATCTCTGCCTCTAGATGTAAAAATACTGTGCATCCCATTGGCAATGGTTCCAAGGTCTAGGCTATCATCCCTTTTGAGGCATCTAGGAGGTTTACATGTTGTTTCTTATTTCAAGAAAATCCCCAAGGCTGGAATTCAAAAACCTGTCTCCTTCCATGGAAAGAAATCTGTACGTGTGCTCAATGTCTGAGCTTGAAGGACTGAAGTTTCAAGGAAAAAAAATTTAATGATGCATTTTTACAAAAGCCAATATTTTTCTTCTTATGCCATTCAATAAATGTTTTCTCCATCTTGTCAAACATTTACTTGAAACAAGGCCAATAGTTATGGGCTTACTATTCACAAAACAACCGTATACATTAAACATAAAATATAGGCAGCAAGAAAGAAGCAGGGAAACCGATGGACAAGAGTAGTAAGACCTGATACCTTCACTCAAGTCAGGTTTAAAATGGAAGAGGGAGAAGACGCAGAGATAAGAGGAGGAGGAAGAACAAAGGAAGGAGAGAAAGAGGAGGGACTGGGGTAAGGAGAGGGAGAAAGAGTGATTACAAGGAAGGGAAAGGATGAAAGGACGAGAAGGAACCAAAGCAGAGTCAACAGCTGGAATAGTCCTGATGTCCATCTACAGGTCTAAGATAAAATAAAAAGAATAAAGAAAAAGTAAATTACGTCATTAGCAGCAAAAACTCATGCAGGTAAACAAAGTAAGTCTCAGAAAAAGAAATATCACTTGCCTTCTCTTATTACAAATTCTTATAGAATTTGTAAATTCTAAGTCATCCACAGGTCCATAAAGCCATATATGGACATATATGTGCATTTATAAGGTCTGAAATTACAAGCAAGACTGGGGGATGGAGTGCAGACAAACACAGAGAAATAAGATATAGTCAAAGTCCATGAAATCTATCACTATTAATAATGAGTATATTCCAATAACTTCTGAAGGTCTACAAAATATAAATGGTGCTATCTGGGGTTGCCATGCATTGACCCAAAAAGATTGCTGGTTATTAGTAATCACTGTGTAGGCAAGAAGTTCTCAAAGGCTGGAATTCAAAACCTTTCTCCTCCCGTGGAAAGAAATCTATACATGTGCTCAATGTCTGAGCTCTATGTCTCAGGAATTGTCCATTGTTTTCCCTTCTTGCATTAAACCCTATTCAGTGGTACTATATTACAACGAACTCAAAAGAGAAAACTATCTCTATTTATCACCACTTTCCTGAGTTGGCAGTTGGAAAATGAGAGGCCATTGCTGGACGTTGTCACTTTTCTTTGCTGCCAATTCTGTGTAGCTGAGATGTGAAGGCAATAAATAAACTCTCATGTGACCTTCTAAGTGCTTCCCACAGCAGGCCTGGTGCTGTACTTTTGTAAAGGATCAGTTTGGGGTGCTTAAGGTGTTCTTTGCATAGTCTCTCTGGTCTGGTTGAGACCGACAGTGTTTGTCAGAAGTATCTCTATGGAACCTAATGAGCAATGTACAAAACTAAGTTTTATAAATAGTAGTCTGATTCCAACACTCAAGATTTAATCTTTTAATGAAAGGACAAGAAACCCAGACTTCTGGGTGCAATAAGGCAAGAGCCTCATGTTCTTCCACAGTAGACAACCAATGGCTAAGATTTACTGCACATCAGCAAGGGCCAAACAGTGCCCTTGGAGGACTGCGGTGGAACCAAGTTAGGACTGTTGCCACACAGCATGGAAAAGAGAACAATCAAGTAGGGCAAAATGTTATGAGCATTATGTAACTGACATTCCCTTTTTAATGCTGGGTAGTTTATATAACTGACTTAAGTGCTTAGGCAGAAACTTCCAAGTGCTGATGGACACAAAGTGGGTAGTAAATACTGATACCCAGAAAGGATCATATACCTTCAGCCTGTGGGAAAAACACAGAGCAGATTCCTCCTAAGAGTTAACAAACAATAGCCTGCCTGGTCAGAAGTACTGCCAACACGCACAAGCAGCCTGCCATCCTCAGAGAACATGTGGTCATACATCACCTGGTATCTCATACCCTCTTAGGACCTGGAGATTATTCGGGAATATAGTTTCTATGAAAAATGGGGAAAGACAACCAATATGGAAGTGATAAAATGAAGGAAACAGAAGCAGCCCTGATCCCCATGAACGATCTCCTCACTGAGAAGACTTTGGCATCAGGACCAGAAGTCCTGAGAGTTCAAGCATCCTTTTGAGTATTATGTTGCTTACTTTTCTTCTTGCTAGGTTAAAACACCTGATTAAAAAAACCAATCAAATGAAGGGTTTGGTTTGGGCTCAAAATATATGACAGTATTGTCCGTCATGTTGGGAATGGAGAGCCAGGAAGCTGGTCACATTTTACCCGCAATCAGGAAGCAAAGTGAGATGAGTGCTCTTGCTCACCTTGCTGCCTCCTTTGTTTCCAGCCCAGAGCCCAGTATATGTGGTGATGTGGCCAATTGAGGTAGGACTTTTCCTCTCAGTGATCTCTCACACAAGCTCAGAGGTTTGTATCATCAGTGATTCTAGATCCTGTCAAATTGACAACAGAAATGACCTACGTCAGATGTTTTCTAGTCAAAAAAAAAAAAAAAACCAAAAAAAAAAACCCTCCTCCATCTTCACACCTACTTGTGTATACCTAAAGCTATGCCTGAATAATCATCTTCGTGTCTTGGGCGCTAGAGATGTGTCTCAGCAGTTGAAAGAGCTTGCTGCTTTTCTAGAAGACCAGAGTTCAATTTCCAGCATTCACTTAGGGCAGCCCACAAGCTCTAATTGCAGGACAAGATGTGACACTCTCTTCTGGCCTCTGTCAGTACTGACAGACATGTGGCATATACTCACACAGACACATAACTAATGGAACAGTTATAATAATCTTTAATGTCTCCATCATCATTATCACCACCATTGCCATGTTTATTATGCCCCTAGATAAGTCATTTCCTTTGGTCTCTGCTTTAGCTGTTTCTGAGAATTTGAGGAACAAAGACTAAAGTCAGCTCTAAGGGCCCTGGTGCCTTGAGCATGGCAAGCTAACAGCACCGTCTAGCAATTCAGAATTTGAAGATTTGGTGATTTCTAAAGCTTCTCTAGTGCATAAAAAATGAAGCACCTAAATTAGCACGTTCTTGTAAAGATTTGCTTTTGAAAATTCCAAGTTTGAGCCTTTAAACATATCTATTTAAGCTGAGATATGAGACAAGGCCGAGCAAGCTGCCCCCGCCCCTCTGTTCCTGGCACTCTGGAAGACTCCAGGCACTCTCTTTGGCTGACCTTCATGTAATGTCCAGAAGCTCAGGACGCATCAGCTTAAGACCTGGTGTTGGAAATTTCAACGAAAATTTTGATACCAAAAATCAGCTTATGTCCAGGACAGGAAAATATGAGAACAAAATGTCCTTCCCTATCTTAGTATTGCAGAATGAGCAAAATGATGGACTGGCTGTCATGTTTTTAACTGAAGCAGGAAAAGCATGAAATATGCCATTTTCTTTCTAAGCATTACTGGCTCCTGCAGGGCAGCTGGCCTCTTTCAACACCCAAAAACTAAATGACAGAACACTTTTCATGCTATTACTGGAATCTGTCCCTTAGTCCCGTGATTCATGTGTTTGTAAGCTAGATGCCCCAGGAATTCTACAAGCATCAACAAGGGAGGAGATATCTATGCCATCAGCAAGGAGAGAAGAAAAGACACAAATGTGAATGTCAAAGCCCTGAGAGCAAGGCACTGCAGCTGTGGCTTGTTTCCTGTCTAGAGGCTTCTGTCTGAAAATCAATTCCATATTGATCATAGGGTTAAAGTAGGAAAGTATTTACAAAGATGACAAGTTATATATGATGTGTGTGGGAAAAAGAGAGAGAGAGAGAGAGAGAGAGAGAGAGAGAGAGAGAGAGATTTAACCAGACAATTTCATGCAAATACCAGACTATCAGAAGTCTGATGTTCTAATATTGAATTATTTTTTAAATGAAATGAGATTTTTCTTGAATATCTAATATGAAAATAACCATTATAAAGCTTTAATAAAGTTTTTAAATTCCTTCAGAAGTTCATACATGCACATAATGCCTTTAATAGTCTTTGCCACATATCTTTCTCATTCTTCCTGGATCCCTCCTCAGCATCCTCCCTCCAGCATCTCGTCCCCTATACTTAATCAACTTGTCACATACTTTATTGATTACATCAAATGAAAGTTTCTGTAGTGAAAATGACAAGTTGTGCTCATAAAATGTGGTATTCACACCCATTAGAAAGCAGAAAAATCAGATCATTGGGTCCAGTTAGTGCTGCCTGCCTGTATGCACATTGGTGTGGGACCATTCGCTGGGACATGGTCCACCTGCCACAAGCCAAACCAGTGAAGAAAACTGACTCCTCCTTAGAAGCCATCAACTCTCCATAGCTACTCAGCTAGGGATGGGAGCTCATGATCTCATCACACAGTATGATGGAATGCCACCTGTCTTGAACATAAGAAGATTATGGGCAGGCAGCAAAGCTATTGATTTCATGAGTGTTGTGGTCCTGTTGTGTCCAGAAAGACTGTCTCACCCCCTCTTCCCCAGCCTCTGACCCTTATAATCTTTACACATTAGCAAAATTCTGAGTAATATAAAAACAGATAAGGACAAGTTACCAAAAATACTATTTTAAAATATCCACATTAATATTGGCTATGTATATTTTATTCACTCCTTTGTAAATGTGGATGACCACACACACAGTTGGGTTGTATTAAAAATGAGACAAAACAAAGAATATGCTCTGTAAATCTTTTTCTTTTTTTTATTATTAGATATTTTATTTACACTTCAGATGGCATCCCCTATCCCCATTCCCCCCCCCCAGCCCCCTTAGGAAACCCCTATCCCATGCCCCCTTTTCCTTTTTGCATTTATACATTTTTTAAAATAATGTTAATCATAGGCTTTATAAGTTTGGAATTGTTCATTCAGAGGTGTAACCCACTGACCAACCTAGATATAACAAATGAAGATATAAATTCTTAAATGGCACCAATTTACTTTGTTTACAAATTTTAAGGTTTTCATTGGCATGAGCTTCTTAGTGATATAAGAGTGAGATGAATATTGTTACTCTCATAGGCATTGTACCAGTATAACACATTTAGGAATACAAAGCTTAGACCCAGTCCTTTAACTTTTTTTAACCGATTTGAGATGGTCAGCCTGTGAGTTAAGGGACTATAGCAAATTCATGACTTGGAGTTTATTATAAGGGTGTTCTCTATGTTTTATTTAGAAATAGCTGAGTGGAGTTAACAGGCAACAGTCCAGATTACCTTACATGGATAGCTGGTTTTCAAAACATCAGAAATCCTTAGAATTGACATGACAAACATTTCAGTATTAATGTTCATTTTCATTAGAGACCTGTCTGCTCCGGACAGCTTCCTATATTGAATTCTAAGAAGAAATTGAGCATCCTTGGAGTTACTCCAGTTGTGGTGAGACAGCCACTAGGCAAGAATTGCCACTTTCCTTCTACAGACAAATTACTGTCCAGAAAAGGACACACTTGCAGAATAGTCAACTGATTATATCTGCCTAGACAGAGTAATCAGCCCTTAATAATGCTGCAGCACTAAAGTCTGTCAGATGATCCTGGGCCAGAAGGCAGAAGAACAGATGCTCCAACATTTTGAAGTAGAGCTAGTGTCCAGGTGGTCAGAGGTCTCTATAAATTGGCTAAGTTTTAGAAACTATGATTTGTGCTTCCCACAATTATAGTTAACTCAGTCATTCTGGATTTCTGATGGGGTTGAAAACATATAGCTATTGACCTTAAGAGAAAAGATTTGAGTGGATGGTCGTCAGCTGACATTCATCCTAAAGCCAGGTTCAGAACTAAATGTTTTAGTTAGAATAGATGACAGAGGAGCTGGTTAGTCAACAAAAGGATGGACTGGGTATGAGGACTATCCTGTACCTCACTGGTACAAATTGGCATAATTATGCTCTAATTGTATTTTGAGAGAAAAGTTTCATTTTAACAGGAAGGGTGATGTGTAGGAGGAGCTAAGGTAGGAGGAGTACTGAGAGGAAGAAAAGGAGTAAGAAGAGGAGAAGAAGAAGGAGAGGAGAAGCTAGGTGATGAAAGAGAGAAAGAGGGGGGAGACAGGGAGGCAGATATTCATGTATCTCCAACAGTCAAAGATAGTTATAAATCTTTTTCTAAACCATCATTTGTCTGTTTCAGTTGTTTATACAGTACCTTCCATAGCTCTGGAGTTCTCATCTTCCTTAGAAAATTCTCCTCAACTTTTTTTTTCAATTTGCTTCCTAAATTAAGTAGCTGTTTTAAGTTTGAAAATTACTTAAAATTTGATATTAAGAAAATAAGAGTCCAATTTTATTTCCTTTCTAATGAATCTCTAGTTGTGCCTCCAACACTTATAAAGTGTCTTATGATTAAATTGAAATACTAACTAGTGTTACATGATGAGTTTCAATAGATCTAGTATCTTTGGTTCAATTTGAGGATGCTTAGTACATATAAATATCAGGCAATATTCCTAATTTATTCTCAATTACAAAACTTCCATAGAGAATTTTTAAGCTAAGTATGATATGATCCTAGTTAGAATTCAATTATATAAAATTGTTGAGATGATCTTATTGTGCAATGTGTAAAGATTGCCTTTGTATTATTTAATTGCTGACCTCGGTGCTGGACTTTGGTGTTGTTATTTTTATTGAATCATCTCCTGCCTGGGAATTTTGTAAACATTCTCTCATCCTCTGATTGGTTAAATAAAAATCTGATGGCATACAGCAATGCAGGAGAGAAAAGGCAGGAGGTTCGGGGAGAGCTAGAACTCTGGGAGGAAGACTGGTAAGAGAGAATTGGCCAGAGAAGAGTAAACAGATTAATAAGTTATAAGAGCTAGTTGGAAACCAGAGTGAGCAAATGCCCTAGCAGTCATAGTAAATACAAGTCTCTGGGTTGTAATATAGAAACTGACAGTCCAAACAAGATCCTGTTATGTAAAATAAATACATTTTTCAAGATTGGGTTTATGATTTTTACCAAATATTTCTATTGAAGGTACCTTCCCACTTGTTTAAAACTTTTTATCAGTACTCAAAAAATTAAAAATCCTTTGTTCACTTAGACATTCATGACAACTTATTGAGCCATCCTTAAAAACCTCTTAGGGTTTTTTTTTTACTCAGAATTAAATTTTCACATTTTTGTAATCACATGGTAAATAATAATAATAATAATAATAATAATAATAATAATAATAATAATATATAAATTGCTGATTAATTCATAAAATCTCATTTATATCTTATTTGGATTTTTATTTTATGAAACCCTATCTTTGCCAAAGTAAAACATTTTCATTTTTCCCATTAGTCAAGAAGCAAGAAATGTCAAAAAAAAATGGGCATGAAGCTACTTCTAGGCTCCCCCTTCTACTCTACTGACTCCAGGATTCAGTTCAGAGGGAGTTGACACAGAGACTGCAGGGTTCACAAGATCCTCAAGATTCCCAGGTCTAAGAAACCAGGCTTACCTGGAAATGACTGGAAATATAAGTCACTTTAGAGACTATGTAGTCTTCTACTAAAAAGCCAATTCTTACTGTTTTTCCTCTAGGAAGAACAATTTCTAGGATAGCAATTCCTACTGGAATGAAGCTTTTGGCATGCTCAGATGTTGTAGCCTGCCACCACTCTCCATAACAGGAGATCACAGAGTGTTTGCCTCTCTCCCCTAGAGATGAATTCTGCTCCTTCAATTTCACTTGTGTCGGAAAATGCCTTCCTTAATCAATACCATGTGTCATTGCAGGATTCATCCTGAAGTCCTCCATGACAAGAAGCCACCACAAAGGGAACCGATTGTAAGGACACTTCCTTTTTCAACATTTATAACAATTGTCCCAGTGTGTGTAACAATTACACAGTTATGTAGAATCATACAAGGAGTTCAAATCATGATGTCATGTAATTCTGGCTCTGGCTGGGACATCTAGTTTTACATTTTAATTTCTGGTATGTTTTTAGCAACATTCTTTAGCATACCTGAGTAGTTTTGACTTGTATGTGTTTTCTTATAGGGGTGGAGGGGTCCATCTTAATGTCTATTTGGTTCATTGTGGTTTTTATGTGTGCTTCTTTTTTAATATAATACATAATGTTGGTATTGAACCATGCTTGTATTCCTAGATAAGCTTAATTTAGTCATTGTATATTACTATTTGATCCTGTTTGTTGACATCTCAATTAAAATTGTACATCTATCTGTAAGTGAGAGTGATTTGTATTAGTTTCTTCATACTGACTCAACATGTTTTAGAATTTAATGTTTACAAGCTTGAAAAAGCCAATCAGATAGTTTTCTATCTTACCATGAAGTCTGTTTTAATACAATAACATAAAATTATCTTTCTTCTCAGCACTGAATATAAATCAGAATTGAAACCATAAATTCCAATGTATTTTAAAAGATTTTATTTACCGTTATTAATTATTTGATAATTTTATATAATATATTTTCATCATGTTCACTTCCTCCTCAGACTCCTCAGATCCACTTCTACCTCTAAATGCCCCCCCAACTTTGAGTTATATTCTTATTTCTTTTCAAAAATTATAATCAACTCCAATTTGTGTCATTTAAAGTCTTGGATATGAGTCCTGGAATGGTTTTGACCTATCAGAAGACTAACCAGTAAGAAAACTGGTTCTCACTCTCTCAGCTGTTATCAAATGCCAATACCTCCTCAAGTAGTAATGAGATTTCATGCCCATCACACCTCAACTCTGGATGATGTCTAAATTGAGGCTGTGGAGGTCTTGTGTCTGACAAGTGTCTCACTGGTACAATAGTGGCATGGGTATTAGGAGAGGGACCAAACACTTTCTGATTACATCTAATGTCCCTTCCATGATAAAGAATGCATACTTGACACTATTATCTTGTGTGTGTTTTTGTATGTATGTGTAAGTGTATGTATGTGCACCCTGTACCATGTGCATGCAAGTGTTCAAGGACACCAGGAAAGGATGTTATATACCCCGGGATTGGAGTTACACTGTTTGAGAGTTGACTAATATGGGTACTGGAAACTGAACTAAGGTCTTCTGAAAAAGATGCAAATATTCTTAGCTGCTAAGCCATCTCTCTAGGCACCAAAGTTTAATTGAAATTTTAAAGACAGTTTCACATAGCTCAGGCATGTCTCAAGGTCACTATGTAGTTGAAAGTGACCTTGACATCCTGACCCTCCTGCCTAGCCCTTTCCAGTGCTAGGATTACAAGTGTGTACCACCATGCCTGCTTCTATGGCCCTGGGGATTAATTGAAACATAGGGCCTTGGGAAAACTAGGCAAATGCTTTAACAGCTGACTTGGAGCCTGTAGTATTTTTAATAACAGATTTTAATCACATTTGTAATTACTAGTAAAGTCTATTCAAATTTCTTACTATTTTAGTCAACTTCTTTACTTTTAGTTTACTTCTTTACTGTAAAGTCACTAATTTCCCATAGATTTTCTAATCTCATCAGGATCTGCACATACTAATCTCTTACAATTACCTTTTTCTTCATTTTTCCATTATTTTTCTTAAAGTTAAACAGATTTTATTTTTCCATTGGATGCCTTTTAGCATTTATTGATATGTTTTAGTTACATATTTTCAGAATACAGCTCTAAGAAATTTCATAGAAATTTCAAGCTCAAAGAAACTTTGTTATTTCTCTGTTTGGCATTCCTTTAGATTTGTTCTGACATAGATTCTCAAATGAGCATGAATCCCTCTGTTCCTGGCCCACACTCTTTAACAATCAATGCATTTAGGATGAGTCCTTGTACTGTGTCCATGCATTTCTGGATGTCCTCTCTTCTTTGTGGTTAGAGCGCTCTTGGTCATGTTCTCATTGCATCAGAACTCTGCTTCAATTCTGTCAGAGAGTGAGTCTGTAGAAACTTAAAATTAATAAAAAGCTCTGACTTTGGTTTTAAACTCAAACATTAACTTCCCCCAGGGACACATCCCAGGAGAAGCACATTTCAAAGGCGTTCCAGAGGAAGAAAAACCCAAGATAAGAGTTTATGAGCCCTTAACACAGTAAAACCTGGGTAAATAGAGGCTACTTAAGCTGACCTTCTTTGTTAGTTACTTAACAACCTGTCCTGAGGATGGAAACTGAGCCTGAGAACAGCTGTTAGAGTTTGCCCTTTATGGTTAATGTTTAAGAAGTAATTGTATAACTGCCTTTATGAGCCCTGTGAATATAGTATAAATGCTTCCCGAGATTTTGGCTCAGGATTCTTCTTATATTCATACAACAAGTCCTGTCTGTGAGTTCTCTGGGGGAGCATGTCACCTGTTATTAGATCGTTAGAATCCAACAAGTCCTGTGATTAACTGGGCTGTTCTGATGGGATTTCCATATGAGTCCTGTGAATATCTGGGCTGTTTTGATGGGATTTCCTTATGGTCACTCCATGACTAGTTTTCATATTTTCTATATTTAAAGAAGAAAACCAAACAATATTCTTTGGGGAGGTGCATAGGCAAGACCATGTATGAATGTGTTCAGGTGTGTGAACATGAGGAGTCAGAGGTCAGTATCAAGTGTCTTCCTAGAACTTTTTCCACCTTAAACTTTTTGAGAAAGGATCTCCTCCTGAACATGAAGCTTATGGCTTGGACAGGGCTGGTTGGCAGCTGGCCCAGTGAGTAGTTTAACACTGTATTAAGACACTACCTTTTCTTGTTTGGAGTTGTTACCCCACACTATGCATTCTATAGTATTATAATCCTGCTAATGCTGTTTCTATTTTTCACCTAAAACTATCTTCTGCTCATCTTGACTTTTCTTCTCCCATTGTCTGCCATTTATTTGCCTTTCTAGTTTTCTCTGACTTTTCTTCTGTCACTGGTTTCCTTTTATATCCAAATATTTTAATTATTTTATTTACTTATATATATAATATATTATAAATATATACATATATATTTAAATATTTATATCTTACTTTTTGGGTTCTACCTTTTATGAATTTTTGTCGAAGTTAGCAGTCATAAAATTCATAATCAAATACATTTCTCCTGTCACATATGCACGAGACACCAGACATTTCCCCAATAGTTGGTCTTTTCTTCCTTTTTTCTCCTTTTTTCCACAATACAAATATTTTCCATATTTTCTTTTCTTCGTCCTCTGGGGAGAATTATGAAATGCCTTTTCATCTAATCTCCTCGCTCTCAACACCAATTCTGAAGTTTACTGATGGATCTGCCAACTGACCCAAGTCAAGGAATTGGTTCGTGGGCCAAGATTCTCTTTTCCATGATCAAATGAAGCTTTTCTTTCACTTGATTGAGAATTAGCTGTCACACTTATTTTGGACTTTGAAGTTCCAGGTGGCTTTTAATTTAGACCTGCAAAGTCACTTTGCTTCTTAAAAGGTTAAAATTTTATATGTGCTAATGGCATGTTTTAAGAAGAAATTTGTTACTATTCGTTGTGTGTGAGATTGTGTATATTTGTGCATCATATGTGTGCCTGGTGCCCACAGACGCTAGAAGACAAGATTGAATCTCCTAGAATTCAAGTTGCAGAAGGCTAGGAGCTCTGAGACCTCATTTTCTCATTAGCTTCATCCAGCATTTCTACGTGCTTTTATTTATGACATGGAAGAGTCAACATTTACCTGGAACTGTCTAATACACATTGACTTTCATCAGGAATTGGAAGAGGAGTCGTTTGTCATGAAGATCATGTAGAAATATAAATAATGTGAGATTTCTCACTCTTCTCAAGGCTTAAATTGACACTTCTGCATATTTGCAAAATAAAAGCCTAACTATAGTTATTGCAAATTATATTTTATGACTTTGAATCTAATAGGTTGCAGCCTTGGAGGGAAATAGATTGCAAAAATGGCCTGCCCCAAGTCCTGTTATTATGGGGATGAGAAGAGCAATCTTTCTGCTTCTGGCTATAAAATAGCCTGAAAATTCCTTTCATTCATTTAAATTTGAAAAGGCTGGAACATTTTAATTGTTCCCAAAAGAACACAGCTCCCTTTTGACGATAAGGAAACTCTCAAGGCATTCAGTGGAGACTGAAGCAAGAGAATGAAATGTGCAAGCTCAACTACAGGTGAAAACTCAGAGCAGAAGAAAGTGAAGTCAGCAATGTGTACAAATGATTAGTGAAGGACAGTGATCTTTCAGCATCACTGTCTTGACCCTCGTGAGAAATGCTGGACAAGAATGAAGGCAAGACAGCTTGCAGCTGTGCTTAGGGCCCGAGAGGAGCCCAGTGAACTGACACTGGTATCAGGACTATGGACAGCCCTCACTGTGCTATCTCTCATTGTGAGGGATTGTGAGATCAAACAGCTGTCTTCTCCAACCCATATCAACTGCTGAGAATCTATTCTATGCCCTTCCAAGACCAAGTTCTGGTTCCACAGTGGGGCCTCTAATACAATGGTAGGAACTTAAGATATCCAGCAGGAACTCCCAGTGAATAAGTTAAATAAATATTGCTGGAGCCTCAGCAATGCCAAATGTTCCTCTACTTCCTGGTCACTGGCAGCAGTCTCCAGGGCCATGTGGTTATGGAACATATGGGAAGCTGGACAAATCACAGTGATAAAGGATAACATTTAGAACTGTATCCTCACTTAAAATCTCTAAGGTAACGTGGCTCTCCACTCTTCTCCTGACAACTCAGGATCATCTTGGTGGGCTTTTTGGTGAAGCCTCAACAAATTTTAGAAGTAGAGTTATTTTCCCTAGAAATGCTAGCTATTGTCAAAGTCTTACACCTCAACATGATGAAGCTACAACATTTAGACTCTGTGTCACTAGGAGATTTCTACTAAACCTGACCTTTCCTCCTGATCTATTCTGTATGTTACAGTTAGCATCTATCACTTGCCAAAACATTAATATGCCACAGCCTCTGTTGGAGTAAGCCTTGCTCAACTTCCTGTCCACCTTTCCATAGCAGAGTCTAACTAAGTCTAGGGAACACCTCCCCCAGGAAGGCTCAGCTATGTCCTCTAGGCTCAGGTGCCCTATATTTAAACATAGAATCCTATTTATTATATAATATGTAATTGCTGTTTTAATGTCCTATCTCCTATATGGACTATAAAGTTTTTGAAAGTAAGGGGCATGTCTTGGATAAGGGGATCTCATTGAACCTGACCAGGAAATAGTCATGCTTATTGAAAAAATTCAAGGTCTCTGATTACACATTTTTGCCTTTTCTTCTAACAGCAAGGGTTTTTTTTTTCTTTTACTATTATTTATACACTGCCAATAGTTCCAACAGAAAACACCAAAACATGGCATACAATTAGAAGAATGATAGATGTTTCAGAGTGTAACCATAATAGATAAGTGGATGAAATGTGTTGCTATGGTAGCTGGGTGCCATCATAAACAAGAGTCCTTAAACCGTGGCACATTCGAGAGCACATCTTTTTCTTCATTTCATATTGACTCTTTATTGTTCCCATAATGGTCTTGGGCACTCTGGTGTATCCTAAATAAAGCCAAGAGAGTCCTGAAAGTAAAATCTCTAACTATAATGAACCTATCATCCACAGACTTAGGGAAGTTTTGAAGTTTTACACACAGAGGGGCTATGCATAAAATAATTTAAAAGAAGGCTCTTTTGCTTTACATTTACTGTAACAAAAAGGATTGTCTCCATTCAAAAATGTAAAAAAAAAAAAAAATGTATTGGGAGACTTTCCTAGAATCCATGTTTCCTAGAGAGCCTATTTAGTGTGTACTATGTTATCTCATAATGATAGAAGGATCTGTCTCAATCTTTAACCCATTTTTAATGTAGGTAGCATTTTTAATGAAACTTTGTGGTACACATACCCCAAATCCATAGATCACTTGTGTTTTCTCTTTCCGACTGAACACCATCTCCAGAGGCTCATAAACTCTCTGGAGTTTGTTAAAGAACACGCTGTTAAGAAAATCCAAATGGTAAATGGTAGATTATTGCACTCTAATGATGGTTTTCTTTTCACTACCATTGAAGACACAAAACTTGAAGACTTGAGATCAGAGACAAGAGAATATCTATCCACCCAGGATTTTGCTTTATTAAACAGTATACATGTAGATACTTACTGAAAGTTAAATTTGTGATTAATTTAATTTAATTATAAGTATGAAGCCAACCCCAAAGTGAAGTTGGGGGCCGACTTTTAGCAGAGAGCGGCTATCAGCTTTGCAGCCATCTTGAGCCATATACCCTGACATGTGACTTGTATTACAATAGCCTACAACAGGTGAGCACACTCTGATAACATCTTGCTTTGGATACCCAGGACTTTCCTTGGGTGTGTGAGATTAAAGGTGTGTGAGATTGAAGGTGTGTGACTTAAGAGTGTGACCTAGAGATCAGATTTAGGGACAAGACCTAAGGGCATGATTAAAGGTGTAACTTAGAGGCATAGCTTAGAAGTGAGACATTTAAAGGCGAGAGGCTGACAGAAGAGAGATCAGAGAATCAGACACTTTAGAGAGAAGAATTCGAAGAGAACAATTTGGAGTAACAGAGATTCAGACAGTAGGAGTAGGAGTAGACATTAGACACTTGGAAGAGAACAGATTGAGTACAACTAGAAACTAATTTGAGTACAACTAGGAACTAGGAACTAGGAACTCAAGACTTGGGACTTGGACTAGGAAGAGAGACCGAAGAATAAACGGGATTGGAACACACTCTGTCTAGTCTCCATTCTTCAAGTCCATCCTCACTCTCTCTCTTGCTGAACCCCAACCTGTGGACCGGAGCGGCAGCTTGGGCTGGGATACAGTGGCCGCCAAACGCAGGGCAGCCCGGGCTTCAACATTTTGCTTGGGTCACAACATAAGATCAAGTAGATTATTAGTTTAAAATAACAATCATGCAAGCTTACTTAAACTTTATACAAATAATGAACAACTGGTTTTATTTCCCTCACCGATAGCATTAAACTGTTCCCTATAAAGGAGATCTATTTGTCAAAATAGACAGCTTTTGTGAGGCTTCAACACTATTGAGACTCTGATTAAGAAATACAGTATTCTCTTTCTTGTCTGAATCTATCTATATGTTGTTACTTCAGAGATGGATGTGAGAAAACAATCCCACACGTCTATCTAGCTTTCCATAAATGTTACTTACTATGGGTGACATTCTTACATAGAAATAGGTCTCTATCACTAGGAAACTCCCCGAGGTCTTTGTGTGCCTTCCTGCGATGCCTTGGAGTCTTACGTCATCTCGCTTTGCTTCTCCTGTCCCTGCATATTCTCGCACATTGTTCTCAGCCCCTGGCATTTATACAGACCATCCGTCCTCCCCAGGCTTTCTTTCTTTTTCTCACATGCCTGCACCAATTCATGCTGTTTGCCATAACTCCACCCGAGGATCCTGCCCTGCCCTTTGTGATCACGCGGATCATCTCTGCTATAAGATCTTATGGAATCATTTATCTACAGTTTTGACATTTGTCACAGTTACAACTTGCCATGTGTATATAGCTGTGTCATTGTCTGTCTTGACATTAAACTACAAAATCTAAAGGGTGAGGGACAGGATCTCCAGTTGCTATCACTGTTCTCCCAATAACTGGTATATAGGAAGATACAGATTTGTTGAGTAAAACAAAGGAGAGGAACTGTAAAGGAAGATTCCAGAGATCAAAAAGAAAGAAAGGATAGGAACAGAATAGAAATCCCTTAGAATAAATAGGGTGAAATGTGTGAGTATTCTGACAAATGAAATATGGATTTGGGGCATATCTAATGGGTACTGGAGGGAAGGTTTAATGCTCTAAGTTCCTGCACCACCTCAATGGTAGTATGACTCTTGGCTGGGCTGCTTCCTGCTCCAATGTTCTCCTATAAGATAAAGAGGTGCTGCATTCCTTCTACGTAGTTCTGTCAGTAAAGATGAGAAATGAGGCTCCCACAGAACCTTTTGAGCTAGGCCTTGTGCATTTACTAAAAAGAGGGGTTCTGTGTGTTTCTCTCTAGATCCCAATATACTTTTCATTAAGAGGCAAATCATTCCCTATCAGTCATCTTGGTAAAACAATCCAAATCTCTGGGAACTAAGTATTCCTAGAAAGATCTACCAGGACACTCTCCACACTGAGTGTTGATCCTTTTATATTTTGTTAACCAAATTCCTAATCATTACTTCTGACTATGTTTACCCAGTATCTGGCTACCTCTAGGATCCATAGAGGTAATATTAAATATAGTGTCTCAAATTGCACAGTTAACATTCTTATTGATAAGCCATGGTGAATAGTGAACCATGTACCAATATGTTGCATTAAATAAAAATGTATGATGTTATTTATGTTATTGTAATATTTATGTTATTGCAGTGAAAATAATTTAATATATGCAAACCCCTTAAAGCAGTATCTGGTGTGGTGTGAGTATTCTCTAAGTGTCATATAGACATTAGAAGTTTTGCCTCCACCAAATCCCTGCTACCCCTATGGACTCTGAATTCTTTTCTCCATTCAGACAGGAACTCACTGAAGTATGAGAAATATATTTATTAGACTGCTCTAAGTTTAGCTCTTCCAGTCTACCTCTAGTATCACACAGGGTAAGAATTGTTCCCTCTTGAGCTGGCCAGTAGTGGTGCACAACTTTTAACTCCAGCACTCAGGAGGCAAAGGCAGGCAACCTCTAAGTTAGAGGCTTGCCTGGTATACATAATGAGTTTCAGGACAACCAGGGATAAACAGAGAAACACTGTCTACAAAAACTAAAAGAAAAAACAGTTCTTTCTCATATATCCTCCTCAGGGATACAACAAATTGGAAAACATTTTGAAAGAATCTACTGAAGATTTGCAAGGAAGTTGAATACTAGAAGACACTGTAAACTAACTGAATTTAACATGCATGGGAAACCTCTACCCACAAACTGAATTCACATTCTTCTCATGTGCACAGAAAACAGTTTTCAAAACAAACTAAACACTGGCCACAAACCAATTCTCAAAATAGTTAAAGGATATAAATCATATAAAGTATATTCTCAGACTATAAGAAGGAAATTAGAAATAAGTAAAAAGGAAAAAAAAATTATAAATGTATGCAAATTCACAAATGTATGCAAATTCAACACATTCTTTGTGATTATTATGCAAGTCTTACAATGTACTAAAACTGATCTCTTACATTAGACAGAAGAGTTTACAGTATGTGAATTATGTCTTAACGGGGTTGCTTATTTTAAAAGATCATATGTATATTAATGGACACACACATGCACTGCCATCAACACTTTAATAAGTAAATATTAGAAAAGCAATTTTTATAAAAGAAATAACTAAAAAATGTTTCTTCATTTGTAGGCTCATCTGCATATTCAAAATGATTACTTTATATAATTCCTTTGTTTGGTGTGTGTTTTCTAGATGATTTAAGGCACTCCATTAGGTGATTATGTTTTGTGATGTTTACTTTGGGGTGGAAATGCAAGTTAGAAGTGTTAGGGATTGAACCCAGGACCTTGAAAATTCTAGACTAATACCTACCACTGAACTACATACTCATCACAAGTGTAATACTCTCTTAAATAATATTCAATTTCCTTTGACAGAAAAGCTCCCTGGGAACATCCTGTTGAAGTGTCCCTATCAATTAGCAAAGAATAAAGAAAGCACTTTTAAACAGGATGATGCAAGACATTCTATTCATGAGAGAAATACTTAACGCATGAGCCTCTGACTATTTAGTTTGGGTAATAATAACATAGCAAATTAAAGCACCATTTTTGCATTTTCTCCTCTCAGTGTTTTTAAGATCATTGTAAAATTTAAGCAGAAATCTATGTCTCAGTAAAATTTAAAAGGCAAAGCTGACTTCTTTCCACCAAAAATCTCAATAAGTATCAAACTGTTTCCATTTATAAGAACAGTCACATAGTCAGAAAGCATAGGGACAAAACAATACGACAGCTGCCATTGGCAGGACACTTTCTGCTCCTCAGACCCTAGGCTTGGTGCTTGCTGTCCATGCATTATCTCATGAGATGTGAAGACAAGTTGTCAGAGCATGAGTCACCAACAACCCTGCTTTCCAGATGAAGGCACCAAAAGTCAGAGAGGAAAAACAATTTATCTAAACCTAATAATTTGGCCAGAATTTAAAAAAAAAAAAGAGTAGTCTTTTATAAGGCCATCACACATTTTAAGAAAGCTGTGCTAGTTGTTAAATATCAAAATAATTGCATGCTCTTCTAAATTGCCACTTCTTTGCCCTTAATGTTATGGCTAATGTTATGGCCCTTAATCCCTGTCCCTGGTCATGGAGGTCATCCTTACACTCTGGGACTCAATGATTGAACATTGTTCCATCCTAATGGCCTGTCTGTGCCCATATCCTCAGATTTATATCTTTAAATGTTTCTTTAGTATATGTGTGTGTGTTTACAATGACTTATATTTACCACATATATATGGGTGTATACAGAGACCAAAAGAGAACACCAGATCCTATGGAACTGGAGTTTAAGGCAGTTGTCAGCTGTCAATGTGAATGCTGAAAATGGTATCTGGGTCTTCTGAAAGAATAGTTGTTACTCTTAACCACTGAGCCAAATTCAGCCCCACATCAAATGTCTTAGTGTCATTGCCAGCTGTTGCCCTTCTGCCAGGAGCCTGCCTTGCCTGGAATGGGTTGAAGCAGAGTACAGAGTTGGACATAGAGGTAGGTTTAAAGACTGATGGTCTCTGGCCTTCTAGCTCTCTAGCTATACTGAGTGCTTACTGATAGATAACAACTAAAACATCCTAAAACTTACTTGTTCATTCTGATGGTTAAAAAAAAAAAAATGTCATCTAGTGACTGATCCAACTTGAGATCCTTCCCAGGTACAGGCACCAAACCCTGACAGGATTACTGATGCCATGTTGTGCTTGCAGCCAGGAGTCTAGCATGGCTGTTCTCTGAGAGGCTTTACCAGCAGCTGACTGAGACAGATGCAGATACTTACAGTCAACCATTGGACTGAGGTCAGAGACCCCTAGGGAAGAGTTAGGGGAAGGATTAAAGGAGTTGAAGGGGATAATAACCCCATAGGAAGAACAGTATCACCTAACCTGGACCCCTCAGAGATCCCTGAGATGAAACCACCAACCAACAACCATACATGGACTGGTCAGTGGCCCCGCACGTATGTACCAGAGGGTTGCCTTTCCTGGCTTCAGTGGGTGATGAGATGGCTAATCCTGTAGAAACTTGATGCCCCAGAGAAGGGGGTGCAGGTGAGGTGGGGTTGGTTGACTGGATGGGGGAACATCCTCTCAGAAGCAAAGGGGAGAGGGGATGCTGTGAAAAACTCTTAGGAGGAGTCAGAGAAGGGGGGGGAACATTAGAAATGTAAATAAATAAAATAACGTAATTTAAAACAAAAAACAAAACAACAAAAACAAACCAAAAAAAAAAACCTGCTGTAATTAATACCTTTAGCCTAACCAGATTGGGGTGGGGGGTTAAGTAAAGGATTAATTACTAGGGCTTTTTTCTCTCTTGCCCAAAAGCTTCACCTCTTCCTTGTCAGCTTGAGGGAGGTTTGGAGCAACAAACTTTTATTTAACAGGTAGAAGAGAGCCAATCAAGATCACAGAAGAAAAAAGGTTTACACAAGCAAATATGCATAAAGTCACATAAATTCATGTACAAACTTACACATACATATTCATACATCTTCATGCATTCCAGTTGGGCTTAACTACATACTTATCTCATAATTACACACTTACACACACACACACACACACACACATGTCCATACTTAAACATGCATATGGAGCAAAAGACCAAGTGCCAGTGCAAAAAGAACTCACTCATTCTGGATGAAAATGAGCTACAATCTTTATTGCATAGAAAAAGGAAAAGCTCCTACCCTTTTATTGCTAAGTGAATTAAACCCCCAAGTATGAGGGGGAAAAAAGCTTTGTCCTCTTTAGTAAGACTAGGCCTGCCTTGCTGTTAAGAAAAGACCTGTTCTGCCCCATGGCAAGGAGAAGCCTGCCTGTTCTTTCTTCTCCCTCTGTAGCTGCTTCTTCTTTCTTCTTTCTTTCTTTCTTTCTTTCTTTCTTTCTTTCTTTCTTTCTTTCTTCTTCTTCTTCTTCTTCTTCTTCTTCTTCTTCTTCTTCTTCTTCTTCTTCTTCTTCTTCTTCTTCTTCTTCTCCTCCTCCTCCTCCTCCTTCTCCTTCTTCTCCTCTTTCCTTCTTCTTCTTCTCCTCCTCCTCCTCCTTCTCCTTCTCCTCCTCCTCCTCCTCCTCCTCCTCCTCCTCCTCCTTCCTTCTTCTCCTTCTCCTTCTCTTTCTCCTTCTCCTTCTCCTCTCCTTCTTCTTCTTCTTTTCTTCTTTGTCTTCTTTTTCATCTTCTTTTTCTCCTCCTCCTCCTCCTTCTTTCTCCCTCCTTCCCTCTCTCTCTCCCCCGACCATCTCTCTGTGTCTACATTCTGCATATTGCTCTCTTAATTTCTAAGTTCCATTTTAATTTCTAAATGATTCTACTCTCCTGTCCTTCTCCTTCCCATCTTGCTCTCCCCTCCTGCTCTGATATAACAATGCCTTTGCAATGACGCAATCATTCTTTTTTGGTACCTTTTCTAGGGGAATAGATCACACAGTTTTTCCAAGCATCATTTTTTTTTTTTTTTACAAATTTCACTATAAGTTCAAACATAAATTCAAATAAAGTTGAATAAGAAGTTTACAACAGCGATTGATTACATATGTATATATTAAGACTAGACATTCATTGTATGTCACTAGCTCTACAAGTGCATTGAAAATTAAAGTCCATAATTTTTGTGATTAAGCTTTCATTGAAGTTCTGTATAGATAAACCCAGTCGATTTTCTGTCCCTGCACCTACAATAGACCCTTACTTCCCTTTTTATGACTTGTGGTTAATTGTTTTACAGCCTCTTGGAATGTGCTCTAAGTTGTAGATGCCTGCTTTCTATCTCAGCAGCAATTAACTCATGACACTTGAAGACTGGCAGAGTTCTCATTACAGTTTTAGTATTGGAGATGACTTAGTAGTAGTCCTATTTTAATGGGCTTAATAATTGCTGGTGTAATTTAGGAATTCTTATAGAATCATCACTAAGAATTAAGAAATCATCTATTTGTTTATATAGCATCTCTACAAGACAGTACATCTTGATTGTTCTGCAGAAATCTGCTCAAAATGATGAGTTAATACTAGTGATTATATATATATATATATATATATATATATATATATATATATATACATATACATATACATATACACATACAAATATATATATACATATATAACAAGAAAGGTAAGTCAGCTGCAAGAAGCAATCCTACAATAAAGGCTCTATGGGATCTTGCCTCACAGAGCTCACCCATCATAAACCATGCCAAAATAGTGGGCCACCACTATGAAGATCACCTGCCAGCCTTAGCCTATCCTAGATGACCCTGACATCCTCCAAAATTCATGCAAGTGTATGCGCTATCATTGAATGATTGTAAGAGAATACTCTAAACAAAGAAGCCAGACTGATAATTTTATAACCTAAAACCTCTAGGCGTCCCTCATAGGCCAACAGTACTAATAGAAATTTTGCCACAATACTGAATTTATGCTTCAAAAATTCAATATACCACCTACTTAGTGCAGTAGCCTCTTCCCTGCTACAACAACACATGACCCTGTGCAGCCAAGAAAAATGTATTAAAATTCCATCAGAAAGATGACTTTTTGTGATGGTGTCTCCTTACAGTTATTGTCAAAGTTGTCACTGGTGTCACCAGATACATCCAGAATTTGTCATTGCTGGTGCAGCAATGGAGACTTTTCTCATTTGCTTACAGGTTCAAGTGAATCCAAAAGATGGAGACCAGAGTACTGTATGTTGCAAAGAACATTCCTACAGACTCTAGAAAGTCAGGGGGGAAAAGCCAGTAATAAGATGGAAATACTGCTTTTGACTGGACTACTACAGGAATGTAGTCTTCAAATATTAGAGCACAAGAGATAATTTTGTTGGACTGAGCTAAACGAATGAGAAAAAACGCTCAGGTTGGGCTTCAGTTATTCCCTCTGATTTTCCCTTAAATAATAATATAGTGTAAAAAGGAGGTAAAAATTGAGATGTAGAATCTGAATAGTAGTGAGTAAATGTTGCATATTAGCAAATACAGGCATGTAGTGATTCTTACACACACACACACACACACACATTCCCAGAATATGTCTCACAATCATTAAAAAGCCAGTCACTTACTCTGAACACCTCAACAGGCTACTCCATGCCCTTGGATAAGATGTGTGATAGTTGTCAGTGTAACAGAGTGGATGCTAGGATGAAAATGGCAACATGGAAGGAACACACCATCCGTGGAGGTAGAGCAGCAGCTAGGGGTGCTGGTACTGGGGGATGGTAGGATGGAGTTCAGGAGGTTAATGTAATCTCTAAGACCCTCTGACCCATTCACTCAACCCCACCCCTGTATGACAGGAAGGTCTCCTCTGTGAGTGAAGCATCTTTTCTGGCCTCTGGGTCTGGGGTTTTTCCAATGTATCATGAGAGCCTCTTGAGAAGAGGTTATCATCTTCTGACAGGGAACTTCAACAATTAATAGCAGAAGTGAACATCTGAGACTGATGTGATGCACAGAAGCTAGAAGGAGTTGCTGTGTTGATCGTGACACCTCCTTTTCAGTAGCCTTTAAGTGCATGCTAGTTATACAGATAATAGACTTCAATGTCACATCTTCATACATGCATATGACATGTACAACATCCTGATCACATTCACCCCATTAACTTCTCTCATAAACTATTATCTTGTACCCTGCTAGACACTGAGTAGTCCTTTAATTTCATAAACTACTACCCCAGATTCTACACAGGAGAGAAAACATGACATCTGTCTTTCTGTATCTCAACTTATGCTACCTAATATAGTCTTCAGTTCCATCCACTTTCCTTTATGCACCTATTTAAAGATTCGTTTTTTATTTTAATTATGAGAATGTGTGTGAGTATGTGCACATGGGCCCAGATAACTATGGAGGCCACATATGACAGATCCCCGTGGAACTAGACTTACAAGCAGTTGTGAGCTGCCGGATGTATGTGCTGATAACTGGGTTTGGGTCCTCCACAGCAGCACTTTGTGTTCTGAACCATCTCTCCAGTCTCATTTTCCTTCAAATGATAGAATTGTAAAGATGTTGTGGGTGAATAACACTCCACTGTGTGCATGCTGTGTTTCCTCTGAATTCACTTACTGTGAGCGCCTGGGCTGACTGGACAGCTTAGCTATTGCAATGAGTCCACTGGTAATCATGATCTGCAGGTATCTCTGTGGTCTGTTGGCTTTGATTTCTAATATACCCAGAAATGATACAGTTTGATTGCTTGGTAGTTCTGATGGTAAGCTTTGAGGGAACTTGATACTGATTTTCACAGTGGTTAATTGACATCTAACAAGCAATCTATAAGAGCTTGTTTTTTTTTTTTTTCCACATCCTCTGTCGGGCCATGGAAGGGTATCTTGGTTCTTAGGTTGGCATGGGACCCGGAGAAGGCAGATGTTCGATCACGCCCCCAGAACCCAGGGCCCTGACACGTGGTCTAAACTCCTTTTAACCTTACCAGGTCAGTCACATAAGACACAGGTAGAGGGCGTGATTAACAGGCTTCAGCCTTGAAGAATTCACATATTAATGAGTTATCTAAAGGCCAGGGGCGTAGCTAATTAAGTTATTCCCTCCCCTCTTCTCCCTCCCTATTTAAGCCTGGCTTTGGGGGGGGGGGGGGAGGAGAGGGGAAGTGCCCACATCCAGACCCATCCACCACACCATGAACAATAAAGCCTTTGGAACTAGACTTTCTCATATTAATTGGAACCTGTCCTCCGTGCAAGGACCCTCCACGTGTATCTGGGACCACCGCTGTGGCTGCATGTATGTGGGACTCGCCTGACTCGGGACTCCCCTACCGGACTCCCCCGCGAGTCTTTTCCCACAATCCTCACCAGCATTTTAAAATTTTTTTTGATGATAACTATCCTAACTGAAATAAGGTAGAATCTCAATATAGTTTTGACTTGCATTTTCCTAATGACTAGACATCAAACATTTATTTTATGAATTTATTAGCCATTTGTATTTCTTCATTTGAAAACAGCTCAGGTCACTTGCCCATTTATTGGTTGGATAATTTGCAAAATTTTTGCTGTTTAATTTTTTTTTAGCTCTTAATGTACTCTGTTTATTGGGTCCCGGTCAGATGAGTAGCTAAAAGGATTTTCTCCCTTTCTGTAAGCTGCCTCTTTGTACTGATAATTGCTTCTTTTATTATGCAGAAGAGTTTTAATTTGATGCAATTCCTACTTGTCAGTTCTTCCTATTATTTCCTAAATGATTGAAATCCTGTTCATAAAATTGTTGCCCCTATATTTTCAACTGTCTGGTATCTAGAATGCTCCATATACACTGGAGATAACCCCCATGCCTTGTCCAGTGTATTGTGCTTCAATATGGTCACACTAAGGAGCTCTCAGTGAATGACTTGATTTTAATGACTAAGAACCACATTCTGTGTTTGTGTGTTGAAAGACCCTGCTATTAAGGTTGCAGTCCCCCATGACCAGATGGCTTTCTGAGCTCAGAGCAAAATGTAAGACTGCCTTCTTTGTCTGGAGAGTGTCCCTGAACACAGATGCCTGGTCTTATCTGAAGAATGACCTTGAGCAGAGCTGCATAACTCAGCACAAAAGTGCTGCTCTGGCTTCCTGCCCATATGATAGTTAGGTACCATGTTATGACCAATCGGTACTTCCCACCCATAACCCCAAAAAACCAGTGAGGAAAGTCATGTAGCTTATGGTTCAACTTCCTCTTTCCCGATAAGAACCTGCCCTGAAAGCTCCTGGAATTTCTCTTCATGTAAATGAAGCATTCTCACCTTAGCCAATAATGTATACCCACCCTGGATATCTCTACCCAAATCTCCAAAGTCTGTATAACCGCTTTGCGCCCCAAATAAACTTAAACTGTCTCACTAATCCCAGAAGTTCATTCATCAGTACTCACAGCTGTCTGAACTCTGACCCTGTTCCCCTTCTGGTTCCTTGTGGATGGGTGGCCACTGACCCAGGAGTAAGGGGAAACCCTCATTTGTGTGTTTATGAAAGTCTTCTCAGGCTCCTGTGTTTCCTTATTTTCATTCTTGACTCCTTACTATACTTACATAAAAAGTAACTATGTATTTTTTCTAGTGGGTTCAAAGTTTCAGGTCTTACATTAAAATCTTTCATCAACTCTGGGTTGGTAATTGTACAGGCAGAAAGTGAAGAATCTCTCAACTCAGTCTTCAAACATGGACATCCAATTTCTCCAGCATGCTCTCCATGGCTTTCAGTCAGCTCTTGGGGAGAGATGTTCCAGCCATCAGCACTCAATTTCTCTCAGTCATCAGTCCTAGGACATAATGAGTTCTACCCACTGCACCCAGAGGTTGTCAGCAAGGTCTCTGCATCATGCTTGTTTTATTATAGAAGAATCACATCAGCATCTTGGGTAAAGTGTGTGTGTGTCTTGTGTGTGAGTGTGTGTGTGTGTCCACTTGGAACAGGGTCACAAGGCTGCATAGATTGTAGGATCTTACTCAGCAGAGGAACCAAGGTACACCACTTGTATAATTAACTGGCATGCATCCAGCAATGGGCAGCAAGAACCAGTGTAACCATTGTCTCAGATATATTGGTCAGATATATTGGTTAAATAACACATAAAATAACTTATTAAAATTTAATGTTTCTTTTTCCATATAATCTTTTTGGTACAAATAGATTATCTAATATTATCTTTTAATCTTTTATTCCTAACCATCTGAACTAAAATTATTCTTTGTAAAATAAATATTTTTCTATTGTGTTAACATCTTTCTACATGTAAAGGCTTAGAGTAAATGCACACAAAATAAATATAAAGTGAGCAAAAATTTTACAGAAATACACAGTTTTAGGAGAAAATAAAGTCCTTCCAACCAAAATTATCTAACAAGTGCTTCAAATAACATTTCTGATAATTGTACTTTGCACTACTTCTTGTTGAAAATAATGGAATTTATAGAATATAATTTGATCATGTTCTTTGCTTCCACAATTCCTCCTGGATCCTCTCCTATTCCTTACTGTCCCAATTTGTTGTTGTTGTTGTTGTTGTTGTTGTTGTATTTTATGTTTTTTCCTCTCACTCTTAAAAACAAGACAAAACAAAATGAACCAAGAAACACACATGTGCATGCACACATACACACACACACACACACAAAAAAAAAAACCAACAAAAACAAAAATCAAAATAAACCAACAAAAGACCAATAAGGCCAAAAAAAAGTGCTCAAATAAACCAGTATGAGACAAAAAGTCTATAAAATACCACTGAGTTTGCTTCGTGCTGCCCAACTTCTCCTAGGCATGGGGCCAGGAATGGTAATAAAACCCAGTGAGACTCTAATGGAGAAAACTGATTTTTTTTTTCCTTTACCAGAAAGTATCTATGGTAGATAGCTTCTTGGTTAGGGATGGGATCTGTTTCTACCTCCCTGTTTCATTGCTACGACTCCATCTGACTTAAACCTGCACAGGCTCTTAGTGCTTGCCTCAGTCTCTGTGAGTTCTTCTACACACCCCTCTGACATGTCTGGAAGACTCTGCTTTCCTGGAGTCATTATCACCTCCGGCTCTTACCATCCTTCTGCTTCCTCTTCCATGTAGATCCATGCATATTTGACACACTACCTTTCAAAACAACTTTTACTGTGTATATGTGATGTTTAGAACATGATATGGCAACATGTGTAGAGATAGTAAAATAATTACTATCTCAAAGCAGAAAATATTTGCATATAAACTACAATTAACAGAAAATATTTACATATATAAAACATGAGGCAATTGTCTAGTTTATATATCTCTGATATGCCAGTAAGAGAATATCTTTATGATTTTTAGAAATAATTAGTCCTTGCTTTAAATTTTTCAAAGGTGAACCAAATAAACTGTGTGCCTTCCCAGAGACAATAGTTGTTGGGCTTGGGGTCAAGGAACGGTTGCATTTTAGCAATGATTCTGTTCCTTCCAGACAATGAGCAGCACTGACTTTCTGAAGTAGAACTTTCTCTGGACTGTTTGCCATCGTAGTTGCTTTCTTTAGACTTTATATAAGGACAATGCTCAAGTTTATCATGTAACACATGCCCTGGTCTGTGACTACTACAGTAGATTCTTCCATTAATTGGAGAAGAACTTTGAAACATTAATTATGACCCCCAAGAAAAACACAGTTTGCTTTAGAGAACACTGACCAAGTGTAAAGTGGGTGGGCCCTTCCAGCTTAAGGTTAGATGTGCAGTGGGGTAGACAGGCAGAGGTGTGTATGGCTGTGGCTGACAGCATTGAAGGATTGTTTTCAAAAGTCCTATTATTGACAATTATGGCATGAAATTACTGCTGAGTATTAGACATCTAATTCAGTCATATAAAATTCAGTCATATAAATATGTGATTAGCCCATTACTGACCTGTCATTTCCATCACCAAGCTCAGATCCCAAAAACATGGGAGGGGCCTTTATTGTTTTCTTGTATCCAAGAAGAAGATGATGATCAAGGGCAGGAAGAGCTGCTGGTCTTCCCACGGAGGTATGCTAAGTCTAAGCAGCATCCCTTGGGTGCCATACTTCTTTAAACCCCTAGCCTGGCCTTCATGCAGCACCCACTCTTTTTCATGTAGAGGAACACAGAGGAGTAAGAATTGTGGAATGGCCCCCTCAATGCTACATTGCCAACACAGATCCTTCAAGCCCATATCTCAGAAGTTCACTGTGGTATCCTCTACAGAAATGGGCACTCAGTGTGGGACATCATGGTGACACTGGTTAGATTTAACTTCTCAGCACAGCACCTGGGACCACACATATTTGTGGCAATAATGTTTATGGCTGACAATGTCAATCAAACAAGATCAGATTTGAATTTGAGGAAGAAGAGGGATAAAAATTGTCACCACTTCTTACACTCTTTGTTTCACTGGCATCTTTGGAGTAAATGTTAAGAGAAAGAGGGACCAGAGTGATCAAACTAGACAAGAGCAGGAAGAGGAGAGTCAACCAGCAGGTGCAGATTTGTGATCACACCTCCCCATATTAAATCATTTCTAAGAGGCGTACTTGACAGCTACAGAATCCTGAATATGGTCAATATCTTAGTTAGGGTTTTTATTGCTGTGATGAAACACCATGACCAAGAAGCAAGTTGGAGAAGAAAGGGTTTATTTGGCTTATACGTCCACATCCGTGTTCATCATTGAAGGAAGTCAGGACAAGAACTCAAACAGGGCTGGAACCTGGAGGCAAGAGCTGATGCAGAGGCTTCCGTAGAAGGATGCTGCTTACTGGCTTACTCCCTTTGGCTTGCTTGGCCAGGTTTCTTATAGAACCCCAAACTACCTGCCCAGGAATAACACTACCCACAATAGGCTATGTCCTCCTCTGTCAGTTACTAATTAAGAAAATGCCTTACAGCTCGATCTTACAGAGGTATTTTCTCAATTGAGGCTCCCTCCTTTCAGATAACTCCAGTTTGTGTCAAATTGACATAAAACTACCTGGAACAGTCACCTTAAGATGCAGTTCTGGGACCTTTCTGAAACATGCAGAAACCTACTGCTGGTGGTCTCAGAAAACCCAGACCCAGAAGCACAGTGTGTCCTCCCAGGGGTGCAGTGACAGGTGGTGTTCCTTCCATTCGGAGTTCAGACTGTCTCCTCTAGGAGTCTGTGTGGCTCTGCTCAGCACCATGCTCTCTGGAAATGATCTGCTCAGCAAAGACTCGCTGCTGGCATCATGGTCTGAAAACAGCCCTGTGGAGATTCAGAATAGATCTGAAGGACCTTAAAAGTGCTGCCTTGGAGGAAATCTGTTACTTTGTTCAAAAGAGGATGCTCCAAGTGTCTTTAAAATTAAAATCCCTCATGCCTATAAACAACCCACAGTATTAGGTGTTTTGGAAATATTTAAGAACCCTGTGGAGAGTCCTTTGGACCCTTGGGTGGGGAATATACTCCTTTCATTCACCCACTGCTAAGAGTCAGCATTCTTCAACTAAGAATGTCAGTGAGCCTCAGACATAGAAATCTTCTCTGACTTTGTCACCAGGAGATATCAACCACATTTTTATTTTACATAAAAATTGTTGCAAACTTCTCATACTCTCTACTTCTAAATTATCCATTCATACATAGCCAGGTGTTATCGTTTAACTTACTGTACTAACATTAGTAGATCAGGAATTTGTTTTAGATATTTCAGTGGCTGCATCCTAACATAATTTGTTTTCTTTGTACTCTGGATTTAGAAACATCGTCCTGGTAAAAAGATCCATAGATTGCTCCTGATCGTCAAGGTGTCAGTCAGTGAGAGCACCAGAGGTACCTCTGTTTGATGGTCTCTAAGTATGCCACAAGGCAGGCCAGACTGATTAAGATGCACTGTCTTGCTAAAACTATATCAAAAGCACACCTTGGGAACACAAAGCATTAGGAGGCCAGGAAGCAGTGGCATGGGCCCTGCACAGAGCTGGAATAATGGAGGGTGTCCCATCAGGATCCAGCTAAAAGGCCATACCACCCCCTTTCCTGCTGCCATGGGCAACCTGCTAGGTCTCAGTGCCACAGCTGGAGTGCTTCCAGCTGCTGCATTCTACATAGAAAAGAGAACCACAGACTGTAAAAAAGACAAGAGTCCCTCTTGGATATCTTGGATAATCTATGTGTCTACTTCTAAGCTTAAATGGACAGTGGAGGGCTGGTGACATGGCTCAGTGAGTAAAGGGGCTTCCAAGTCTGATGTTTAATCCTAGGCTAGGAGTCTACATGGTTGGGGGAAAGAACTGATTCCCACAAGTTTTCCTCTGACTTACATACAAGTGCCATGGGACACACACATACACACACACAAACTCACACATAAATGTACACACACACACATACACAGACAGACACACAGACATACACACACACACAGACATACACACACACAGACATACACACATACAGACATACACATACACACACACACAATCACACACACACATACACACACCCACACACAGACACACAGACACACACTGAATAAATAAATAAATAAACAAATAAATACTAAATAAATGCAAAATATTTAAGAGAATAATAGAATGTTTAAGGTTTGCCAGAAAACCACTGGTTATAAAGGCATAAGTGTAGCAGTCACACTGAGATGGGGACTGAGTGTCATGGCCAAGGTCAGCATTGCATCTGACAGCCAGCATCCTGTCTGCAGCTTGTGGGCAAACACCTGGCATGCACAGAATTAGATTCAAATTCCCCTCTGTTACTGGCAGGACAAAACCTCACACTGACTATATCACAGAGGATGATATTGTTGCGAATGAGGCTGACAAACAGGAGGGGAAGACATCAAGATGTAATGTCTCCACAGCTCTTACTTCGCTGTGGAGACATTATAATGTGCACATATTTTTTTCAAGTACTCTGGAGAAGACAGCCTAGGGTACAGCCATAAATGCAACCATCACACAGAATACATCCTAAAAGGAAGGAAAGAAAAGGTTCCCTTAAACTACTGGTGTTCCTTTTGAAAGTTATAAAACACAATGTCTGAAACACCAAGCATAAAACACTCGAATCAGTGTCTTTGGAGCCACAACTCCTGTTTTCTCAAAGCCTCCCCACCCCCAAACCCATGACTGTGAAGCCAAAGCTGACAATGTTGTCAGCTCAACTCTCCACCCATATCACCGTCTCAGTGTCAACAAAACACAAGGTCCAGCATGCCCAAGAAGCAACCAGCCTTTATGTGTTGATGTTTAAGTCAGCAATTCATTAGTAGCTGTGATTGCTAGCATCACTGGCTAGAATTTCTGAACTGACTTTTCTGTCCTAGCCCTGGTGCTTACGCTCAATGACAGTAACTAATTACTGTTGGCAACATTTCCATTATCAGTTGGAAAATCCTCCTGCAGGGGGCCTGGATAGGGCATAGGGAAGGAAAGAAGGCTTCCATCTCCAGAGAAACAGGATCCACTTCTCTGTGTGATTTTGCATAAATTACTTAACCTTCATTTGGTAAAACAAGGATGAAGTAAACTACCATATTGGATTATGAAGATTAAGTGAAAGAATGTGTGTGAGCAACCAGTGCATTTCCATAAATAAATTCTGATTCATTCCCAGCAACAACTATGTATTTATGTTTTATTGTAATGAACGCCAGTGCCAGTGTAGTTTGTCTTTGCTAAAAATTTAGCCTATCCCAACACAGTATTCTTACATTATATGCATCAGAGACCAACTCCACTACACTCCACTAAAAGAAACTGAGACCCAAAGCAATATCAGAATCCCCACACGCTTTAATGCCCTTTGTGCAATATTGCCTGTGGGACAGTCCTAATGGGAATTTCATCTAGATTCATCTGTAATTTACATTGCTACATCTTTACAGATACCCAAAGTATGACACACCATGATTTCCACAACTGAGTTACTCGGGATAGAAGAAAACAGATAAGCGTAAAGGCAACATTTGAAAAGCTAGTTTCATACTTTTCATATACAGATTTATTTCATTTCCCCATAATTATGTTCATGAATCATGAAACTTGTTTGTGACTTTACAGCAAACTAATTTTGTCAAAAAGCAACATTTTTTTCTTTAACCTTATCTACATGTAGTGAGATCCTTTTTATATAGGCTGGAGAACACAGCCTGGAGCACAGCCATAAGTGCTGCACATATGTATGTATCTGTTTGTAATGAGAACATGAGAGAAGGCAACCCAAGGTTTTCTTCCAATTTAATTATTATAATGAAAAGCTAATCAGGAAAGAAATAATTTACATATTTAAGGCTGTAAGATGAATTTGTTGATAGTTACTGTGAATATTAAAGCTAAATATATTAGTAAGAAGAAGAAATTGCTTCAATGGTTCTCTCAAATCACCAACCAGATAAGAAAACAATAAGTGAAAAAAAAAAAACCACAAAGATGGTGAGTTGGAAACAGGAGTAACAACTGTACTACAAACTGCCTGCCCATCACATGCCTTGTGAGTGTGAAGATGCTATGGAAATTATGCTAATCATGTCATTACTAAATGAATGGTGAGAAGTCAATGGTTGGAGTTCATTTCGGTTACCTATTTGTTTATAAACTGTTCCAAAATGTAGTGATTTTAGATAGTCATTTTACGTCATTTATGATTTAATAAACAGGGACTGTTTATCTCTGATACAAGGGGCTTCCCATCAGAGGAGCTGAGAGCTGGCAGGTCCATTGCCAGATGGAGTAGCTCCTCCCCTCACTTGCATGCACGTGTGCACACACACATACACACAGGTACACACACCTTCTGTGGCTTCCCAACAAGCTTTTCACTCTCAAAATCAAACCATCTTAGAAGACTTCTTGCATGGTGACTGTTGAGTTCAAGGTGGAAGCCAAGAAAACTCCCTTCAGAGACAGAAGCTTAAAAATTAAAGGTTTGTTTTCTGCTTGCACAGGGAGGTGGCCAGTTTGGGATCTGAACTGGGTCCCCCTACCATTGTACAAAAATGTGCAACATTTTTATAGGACAGAAACACAAAATGAAAGGGAACAGGGGTTTTTAGGAGCCAAGTCCTAGCAGAAAGCAGCTATCATCTTTGCAGCCATCTCCGGGGATATACCCTGACAAGAGACTTATTTTTCAACAGCTGAGCACACTCTGATAAACATTTTGTTGTTCTCACATATCTTGTTTTGTTGTTTAGTGCCCTAGCTGCAAGGCATACGTGGTAAAGTGTCTTCAGCTGTATTCCCCTGTTTGTGCTTATATATACCCAGGATTTCCTTTCAAAAAATGGGACTTGATCAGACTCTATGTCTTGTCTTCATGCTTCATGTCTTTTGCCCCTCCATCCCCACTCTCTCACTCTCTTGCTAGACCCTGTTGATTGACCCTCGGACTGGAGCACCTGGGCCCCAAACGTGGGGCAGCATGGGGCAGCGTGGGGCAGCTTGGACCAGGTCATCTGGCACTCAAGGAGAGGCATCGAGAATGATAAGCCCAGTGAGGGACTTTACTGGAAGAAGAGTCAACCGAAAATTCAGAAGTGAAACAAAGGTGATCGCCTTGGGAATCTGCCGAATCGAGAAAGGTAAGTCATAGTAATGAAAATGGGTCAAGAAATAAGTCAGCCTGAACTCAACTCTCTGTTTTTGTTTTGTTGTCTGTTGTTCATGTGTGTCAATTGTCTGCTTTTGTTTTGTTGTTTGAATACTGCGTTTCATGTTCAAAAGAAAAAGAAACGCATATATTCAAAATTAAAATCCAAAATACAACCAAAGGTTGATGACAATTTGTTGCAGTCAGACTGGGATGACCTAGAGGAAGAGGCAGCCAAATATTATGACCCTGAATTGCCCTTCTTCCCGAAGGCCCCCTCCTTGTGTGCCTCTGCCTCCAGATGATCCCTCTATAGGGGTGGTGGTTGTAAATCACAGAAAGGAGTTACAGGACAAAATTTCTCTTCTTAAACAACAAATAGAGTTAAAGGAAGGGTATCAGGACATTAATCAGCTACAAAAATTAAAGACTGAGAAGATGTTTCTCAATGACAAGGCCAACTGTGAAAAACCCCAGGTCCTCTAGTTCCTCAACCTGGAGTCCAAAGACAGCCCCTGTCCTCTGGTTTTAGTTCAGCCACAGATCAGCAAGAGGAGGGAGAAGCTGAGACTTTCCCCATATCAAAGACCAAAGACAGTGCTCAAGGGGTTGCTTGGAGACATCACACAGGGTTTAATTTTCAAATCATTAAAGAATTAATGTCACAATATGGCACCACTGCTCCTTTTACTCTTGCAATCTTAGAATCTGCTGCAGAGGAGTGGCTGACTCCTGGTGATTGGAATACTCTAGTGAGAGCAGTTTTTAGCAGTGGAGACCATCTTATTTGGAAATCAGAGTATCATGAGAATTGTAAAGAGACAGCTAGGAGAAACATTCAGGCAGGCAATGGTTGGTCCTTTGATGCCTTAGTAGGAAAAGGGCAATTTGCTTCTAGTGATAACCAGATGCAATATGACCCAGGCTTATTCACTCAAATTCAAAATGGAGCCATGAAGGCTTGGCATAAACTCCTGGTAAAGGGAGACCCTGGGGCATCTTTGACAGCAGTCAGACAAGAGCTTGATGAACGATTTTCTGATTTTGTTCATCAATCAATGACAACAGCAGGGAAGATTTTTGGTAATGCAGAGGCAGGTGTAGATTATGTGAAACAACTTGCATATGAAAATGCCAATCCTGCCTGCCAAACGGCCATTAGACCCTACAGGAAGAAGACAGACCTTACCGGGTATATCAGACTCTGTTCTGACATAGGGCCTTCCTACCAACAGGGCTTAGCTATGGTGGCTGCCATGCAAGGACAATCAGTAAGAGATTTTTTGGAAAACACACACACACACACACACACACACACACACAAAGGCCTGTTTTAAGTGTGTCAAGCCGGGACACTTTGCAAAAGATTGCAAGGCAAAAAATGAATTGACACAGAAACAGCCCGGCAAACACAGCCTGGGCTATGCCCACGTTGCAAACATGGAAAGCATTGGGCTAATGAATGTAAATCCAAGACAGACGCACAAGGAAACACCCTTTCCCATAATCAGGGAAACGGGAACAGGGGCCAGCTCCAGGCCCCGAACCAATGCAAGCCAAAACAGGCTTACAGAGCAGTCAGTTTCATACCAGCAAACACCAATCCCTTTCTGAACTTAGTCGAGCAACACCAGGAAGCGCAGGACTGGACCTCAGTTCTGCCACTCACACAGTATTAACCCCAGAAATGGTACCTCAGGCCTTACCCACTGGAGTGTTTGGACTACTCTATCCAAATGTGTTTGGCCTGATAGTGGGAAGAAGCAGTGCTACTATGCAGGGACTACAAACTTTTCCTGGAGTTATAGACAATGATTATCAAGGTGAGATTAAGGTAATGGCCAAGGCAATACAGAATATAGTCACCATTCCTGTAAGAAGGAGGATTATTATCAATTATTGTTACTTCCATTGTTTCCTACTAATCACAAATATAAGAGTCCTAAGAGAGGGTATCAAGGCTTTGGTTCCTCTGATGCATACTGTGTACAACATATAGTTAAACAAAAGCCTATGATGACAATATGGCTTGATGGAAAGGCATTCCAAGGCTTAGTTGATACAGGGGCTGATGTGACTATCATAAAACAAAGTGATTGGCCTGCTACCTGGCCTCTGACCCCAACCTTAACCAATCTAAGAGGCATTGGCCAAAGTCAAAACCCACTACAAAGCTCTAAAGTGCTGAAGTGGAAAGATAAAGAAGGAAATACAGGAAATATACAACCCTATGTCATCTCCGGCCTTCCCATTAATCTCTGGGGCCAAGATCTGTTATCCCAGCTGGGATTGATTATGTGCAGTCCTAATGAAGTAATCACAGCTCAAATGATAAACTCTTGATTTTCCCTAGGGAAAGGATTAGGAAAAAGTGAAAATGGGATTACTCATCCTATTGAGGCCCATGGTAACACTGGAAGAAGAGGCTTGGGGTATTTTTAGATGGGGGCTATTGATTCAGCTGCACCCCTAGGGCACTATGCTGATCCCATTACCTGAAAGGGGGACTCACCCATCTGGGTGGATCAGTGGTCCCTAACCACTGAAAAATTACAAGATGCTCAGTTGCTAGTGAAAAATCAATTTGAAAAAATTAAAAAGGGGGAATGATACTCTACCAAGGGATCCCCCAGAAATTTATTTTAAATTTTTTAACTTTAGATTCTGAAGGAAAATCTGCAGATGGATTTTGACATCCTGATACCAAAAAGAAATTTGCAACAGTCCTCTGGAAAGACCCATTAACGAGAACCTGGAATGGGCCAGATCAATGACTCTTAAATCGAGAGGAATATTGAGACTCTGATGTGTGCTGAGTGCCATAGGAAAAGCAGAGACCTAGCCTACATGATGCTTACCCTCAGAAGCGGTCCATTAGGTATGGTGAGTTCACCAAAGAACAGGTGAGTACAGCATTGTCATAAAATGAGAGCAGTAGGATGCTAGGATGTATTTAAAATGTGATCCACTTTTATTTCTGTATTGATAGTTTATTTAGAGATAAATAAAAATGTTTCAAATGTACAGAAACTTAAAGTATCGTTCTGTGATTGTTGAGTGAATATGTGAGTGAATTTTCACCAGTAAACATGCGAAGAGTGAAAAGTAAGGAACTACTATCTGGGTTCAGGAGTCAGAGCCCCGGTGGTATAATCTAACTTTCTAAATGCAGATGGAAAGGCACCTTGAATAAAACTCATGGCTAATTTGGTATTCCTCCTTCCACAGAGAAGACCGGGGCAGATTATTATGTTTCCAGCAAACTGAGGCCCCTACCATAAGAAGACTTCATTTCAGAGAACTGTTAACATTTTAATTGTTAACATTAGCTCAGTAATATTAAATATAATGTCATTGTCACAAAATAAACATTTGGTTTTTGAGAGTCTGAAGCATTTGTAGATTCGGAGTTAACTTCAGAAAGAAATATTTAGCCACTGCCTCCAAAGACATTGTAAAAACACAGAGAAAAAAAAGAAAGAAAAGAAGAAGAAAGTAGGTTTTATCTGCAGAGGGAGTCAATTGATTCTTTTAATCTGGAAAATCTCTCTTGTGCTTTACTCAGTATTATCTACAGCACCGCACTGAGAAACCATCAGGATCATTCTGACCCCCTTTCCTTTTCAACCAATCTAATTGAAATCTGAATCACCAACCAAAGAGCAAGCATAGGCTGGACTTAGCCCCGCCCCGCACAAATGTAACTGCTGAGCAACTTGGTCTTCATGCTGCTCCCCCAACAACAGGCTGTCCCTGAGCATATTGCCTGCCCAACTGCCTGCCTGCCCGCCCGCCCGCCCGCCCGCCCGCCAGCCAGCCTGCCTGCCTGCCTGCCTGCCTGCCTGCCCGCTTGCCCGCCTGCCCGCCTGCCCGCCCGCCCGCCCGCCCGCCTGCCTGCCTGCCTGCCCACCTGCCTGCTTGCCTGCCTGAGAACCCCACAACCCTAAGTAGACAGTCTGGTCTAGCCCCAATGTGAGAGGATGTTCCTAGTCCAGCAGTAACTTGGTGGGGGTGGCAGGGGATGACGCTCAGAGTGTGGCTTTCCCTTCTCTTTGGAGAAGGAAAAGATTGGAGGGAGGAGGAGTGAGGAGCACTGGGAGGAAAGGCAGGGCTAATATTGGGTTGTAAGGTAAATAAATATTTTTTTTTAAATCTAAGTAAAATTTACATGTTAGCAGCAGACCATCTTAGCATCTGAAAACAATTTTCTTTCTAGGCCTATAAATAATCTACCTGGGTATTTGCTGCTAATTGTTTCTAATTTGGTGCAGTATTCAAGAACTCACTACTCCATTGCTCAAGACTCTGAAACCAGTGGTGTGGGGACAGTTCTTCCTCCTCTTTGAAGCCAAGGCTCCCAAACAAATAGGTGGCTACAGGGAAGGACTGAAAGTAGTGACTGCTCATTCCAAGAGCTCTTGAACCTGCCCTTACATCTAGCTCTGTGCTGCTCCATTTAAAAGGAGAAAGAATGCCTCCTCTTACCTGCCTCCTAACAATTAATGAATAATTTATTCAGCAACAGGAATGGAGAATCCAAACTTTGCAGAATGGACTTTGGATGCACATTAAATTAGTAGCCTGAATTTAGAGAACAATTTCATGTGTACAGAAAACCCCTTTAGAGCACTGGTAGAAAGCAAATCCATGAATAAGAAGCCCCCTTGACTCCTTACCTCTTCTCAAAGCTGTTGAGCTGGCTGAATAAATGAGGTAAGGCTGGCCACCAACCCAAGACCTGTTTTAACTTAAAGCCATGCCTAACCTCCAACCGTGCTTCTGACATCAGTGAATACCAACAAAGGACAAATCTGAAAGGATAGAAAAAAGTGCACATAGAAAAAAAGCTAACTTTGCAAAAATCTGAAATTAAAATGCTTATTAAACCTTCCTAGAAATAGCTTAAGACTGGAATCATGTCTTCAAGCAGCTTATAGATATACCAAATTGCTGTTACTATGAAAGACAGACAGACAGACAGACACAAGGAGAGAGACATCAATAGCTAAACCAAAGGTATGAAGACAGCCTGTTGGTCTTTCTTCTACTGTACAGGAGTTAGGGTTTGAACATAGATGTCCCCATGGGTGTAAATTGTTCATTTTTGGTCCCCAGGAAGTAGCAATATTCAGAGAGTTCATGGAAACTTTAAGAAGTGAGGTCTGGCTCAATGAAGTGTCCAGTAGGTGGATGTCTTTGAAGATTTACTTTGTTTCTGGTCCCATTCTTTTCCCCTCTGTTTACTGGCTTCCATGAATTGAACAGGTGTGCTTCATGATGCCCAGAACTTTCTATTATGGTGGACAGAAATAACTGGGAATCAGTCCTTACTCTCTTGTTTATTTTGTATTTTTAAATATTTTATAATTCTTTGATAATTTCACATAATGTATTATGAACATGCTTGCAGCCTACCCACGTTAGTGTTTCTGTTTCCAGTGTTCTGTGACTGAGAAGGGCTAAATAACACACTAGGTATAACGAAAATGAAGGAACATTTTTGTTCCGACATTGTTGGAGTCCTGGGTACTCATGAAATCATGAACTGTGGGTAAATGGCGTTTAAACAGTAGACCATGACCTGTGCCTGGGCATGGCTTTAAGTTACATCATCTAAGTCAGAACATTTGCCTTCCCCCAAATGAAGAACTCATTTCATGCAGATACCTGAAGGTGTATATAAGTATGTAACCTTTCCTGAAGTGTTTATGGGTAAATGAGAGAGGAAAGAGAGAGAAAGAGAGAGAGCATATACTTCACAAAAAACAAAGGGAAACATAATTAATATAGATATTATCTGCTATATATATTTTATCAAGGATTGTGATGTGCCAAATGTAAGTAGGTAAAAAGGAGGTATGTATTTGGGGAAAGATGCTTATTAAATAAAATTTAAAACTCTGGCTTCAATGTAGCCTGTATAGCATTTAGATAACTAAAAACCCACCCCACCATTTGGATATTAATACCTTTGTGTGCCTGTCTCTCAAAAGAGCCTCCACATTTATTCTATATTACAAACTACCCTTTCAACCAAAAGCCTTTATTGCCTACACGGAGCATACCAGCTGGACAGAACAACAGCAGCTGCCTATTGAGAAGACAAGGTACAGACCCTGTGCGGGAGGGTTTATTATAGTGTTCACTGCCCACCTGGGGATCAAGTTTTATTAGCTGCCCACGCTGGCCAAAAGCACACTTTTGCACCATTCGGTCACTAATCAATCTGTGAGAAGGAAGCATCTTATTTGTACCTTGCTTCAGAAAGTCCTATTATTAACAAAATTAGTTCTATCCAAGTAAGAAGGTAAAGATTGGCTGCAAAGGAGCCATTTCTTCATCAAGGAGGACTGATTCCCCAAAGCAAAGTAGTGAAGTGTGTTACATTTTCACTGCATTACCTGGGGAGCTTCTGTGAAGCAGAGAGGCTGGGAATGTAGGAAATGCTGAGACCAAGGTGAAAGCAAATGGCCAGATGAAGACACGGAGTTCAATTCAAAAAATAGAGTGAATATTGAATTTCTGAAAACAATCACATAGCTTTTCCTGGAAACACTAGAGAAGAAATTCTTATACTTAGGGAGATCGTTTCAAGATGTTGAAAGCCACAGACATACTCTCCTAGCAGTTCAAGGACACCTTGAAGGCTGCATGGTTCATGTTGTGCATGACAGTAAAACAGTCACTTCTGGGCATCTGCACATCTCCTCTGCTGTCCCTCTTAAGCTTGTATGGTGCAAACATCCTTCATCAAAGTGGCTCTGAAGAACCAGAAATATGCATCTCTACATCTTCCAAGTTATCCTTACAAGAGACATTCAGAGGAATTCGCTTCAGTTCCAACCTGGTGGTGGAGAGAAGTTAAGGACTGAGGTGCTGGAGTGGGAGACTGTGAGGAGACAGGACCTGCACCTAGGAGAAGGTAGCCCAGCCCCATAGGTTTGTAAAATTTTCAGGAAGACAGAAAACAAAATTATGGAGCTTTGTACACAGGCACCTCAGACCTCTGGATCACCCTGTCTAGTGGCCTCCCAAAACGTGTGGCCAGATCACTAAGCAGAAAGTCGAGCTGCAGTCAACATTTCATGTCATGTTTACAACCTGTCTTTCATCTCTGGGCCACAACTTTATAAGTAAAAGGGGATAAAGAAGCAAGGTTTAAAGTTAGCATGATATCTGATTACTGGTTAGTTTGAACAAACAACCAAATTCATTATTTATATATGTATATGTAATGTATATATACATACATACACACATACATACATACATACATACATACATATTTCCTGTCGTGGCTCAGAAATAACTGGAGACAGTTGTTGAGACTTATGCAGGTTTGTGGAATGGGGGTTGGTGTTTATGTGTGTGTGTATGTTTATGTGCACGTGTGCATCTATGACAGTGCATATATGAAGGTAAGAGGAAGTCAATTTTCTCAAGTAATTTCTCTTTTTCCACTGGGAAATAGTTAAATTGGGTCATTAGGGTTACACAGCAAATACCTTTTCTAATGCTGGGCCATCTTGCTAGACCTACTTCTCACATTTTACTAACTAGTGTGGCATTCTGTAGAGCATAAGTTGTCACATGACTTTCATGTTTCCTCTTCAGTTGATATAGTGTAAGCCTACCAGCAGAAAATAAACTAACTTGATAAACCATTATTGAATCAAAGACGAAAGGCTGTCATAGTCTGAGGTGAGATGTGAGAAGATGGAGTGAGTAGCAGGCTCCTCCGTGCCTGAGCAAAAGGAAAGCTTGAACAGAAGAAGAGAGTACACAGTTCTGTCTGTCTCTCTGTGTGTGTGTGTGTGTCTGTGTGTCTGTGTGTCTGTGTGTGTGTGTATGTATCTGTGTGAGAGACTGTATGTGACTCATGTGTGACTGTATGTGTGGACGCATATGTGTGTGATGGTATGTACATGTGTATGAGTGTGTGTATATACATGTGTGTGTGACTGTGTGGCCTGTGTGAGTGTATGTGTGCACATAGCACATATCTGTGTGTGCACATCTGTGTGTGTGACTGTGTGTACATGTGTGTGTGCACGCATGTGCGTGTGAGTGTGTGTGTGTGTGTGTGTGTGTGTAGGATTTCAATGGCTAGATTCCTGCAATTGTGCCTTTGATAGAAAAGATTCAGATACTTTGTAGTTATTCGGCTCACATGAAAGTTGGCTTCTGTGATACATAGTTATTCTTGAGGCTACTTGGAGGCAAAAGAGCTTGTTGCAAGGATGCAGAAGCCAAGACCAGAGGCCCACTGAGGGTCAAGTCAAGACTTGCTCTTTTAACCTCTGAAATTCTGCTGACCTTAGTTCTTTGTGATGTCCAGGTCAGGTTACAGAGGTTCTGGTCATAATGGCCTAAAGAACAGAAGGCCCTCTTCACCAACCAGCATGTAAAAAGAATCTAGATAAACACAGCAAGAACTTCCTAGATTTTGTTACTAGCATGACATTACCATGGTCACCCACAGGTGAAGACTGTCTCAGAGGCATAGGCTAAGATGGTTACACAGGTCACCAGCTATAATTTAGTGATTTTATTCCTAGCTATGTACCAAGAGGAATGAAAAGAAGGTAGTTACATTCCATCCACAGTAGCCAAACACTAGAAACAAACCATCTGTGACAGATAAATGGAGAGACAAAGTTGTCATATCTATAAAATAGAATATTATTAATCCTAAAATTAGTGAAGTTCTAACATGTGCTACAATGTGGATGAGCTTTAAAAATGTAGCACGTAGTGACAGAAGCCAGACATAAAAGTGTAGACCCTACAAGTCTATTCCCATTAAGTAACCAGAAAATGCAAATTCACAGAGATGTAAAGCAGACGAGGCTAGATTGTATAGTGCCTAGAGCATTTGAGTTAGAGGGAAGAAGAGATTTTGAAAATTGAATTTATTTGAAAATAATTCCTTGTGAATGCAATCAATGCCAGAATGTAACATACACTAAGAATGGATGAAAACAGCTATTATTTCATTTTGTGAATAATTTACTGTAATCAGAAAGGAGAGGGATTTACTGAAGATCCGAAGACAACAGATTAGCAAACTTAGCACTGTAGGCTATACTTCGGATCTAGAATGTACTCAAAAGGACTGAGGGCTTGATTACCAACTTGGGGCATTACTAGGAGGCAGTATCATCTACAGAAGATGAGAACCTATTGAAAGAAGCTAAGTCATTGGAGAGAATACCCTGAAAAGGACCATAGAATAGGACCCTGTTCTTCCTTTCTTTTTGTGCTTCCAAACTCCTATGAACTCAGAAGGGTTGACGTCCATGTACACACATCCCCACCATGTGGTGGTAAGCTGTCATAGGCTCAGGAACAACAGGTCAACTGGTCATGGAAGAAAACTTCCATAAATGTGAACCACAAACAAACGCATCTTCCTTTAAGGCGATAATCTATGATTTTTTTTCACAACAATGGAAAACCAACTCATTCTCCACCAAACTGATAATTAGACACAGCACAGATATTTGCACATCTTCACGGAGGCCCTTATTCATTCTTAATTTCTTACTGTACAGCCTCTGTCTAGAATATCTGGCTAACACAGGCAATATGGAGTCTTGACTGAGGACCATCAGAAAGCACATCCTGAAATGAAGACACTCTTGACCTTAGCCCCACCCCCCGAAGCCTCTTATTTGGTTCCATTCCAGCAGACAGACCTGTACGACATCTTTTCTTTCCCCTTAGTTACAACTTATCTATGGGTCTTAGGACAATATGTGTATGTAACCACTTCTCTGGCTTTTACAGACTTTATGAACTCAGTTCTGCTCACAACTGTAGGCTCTACTGACTACAGACAATATTTAATTCTGTAAATATTACAGTTCTGTGGTTTTTTCAACCCTTTCCTGGCTTTTGGAGCCAATTTGGAATTAAATCTGGTCTCATTGAAAGTTGTTTCCATAAGGAACAGTTCCATCCCCCTTCTCAGACATTGGCACTGTGTGGTGGGATGTTGCTGCTAACTATCCTATAAACCTGTTACTACACACATGCATGTTCCTTCAGAAATGTGTTCTGTCCTAGGAAATCTCTAAAAAGTTAAGTGGGAGCTAGGGAGGTAACTCACCTGTTAATGTGTTTGTAAAACAAACATGAAGGCCTGGGTTCAGTCTTCAGAACTCATGAAAAACCTGGGCATGGTGATGAAGACCTGTAATCCTAGTCTCAGGAGATGGAGACAGGTACCAGCTAAAAAGAGTTAACCATTCCAGCTAGCCCAAATAAAACACACACACTCCGGGTATTTTATTTACAAGCTGTGAGCTTAGGTGGGGCAGGATTTAGAGCTATTGTAACTCATGTCCTAGCCATGTGACCCTTGTTACTTTGCTGTTTCTCCTGACCACATGCTCATGATATATCTCCTCTCACAATGGCTCCCTCCTCTCTCTTCCATGCCCTTTTTTCTCCTCCTATCTGCAACCCCCAGCCAGGTAATTGAAAGCCTGCCTCTATCTATACCCCAATCACAGATTTTAGCCTTTTATTGATTCATTAATTAACTGTAGTAGCATCATTTGGTAAACACGAGGCTCTCCTCCTTCCTGTGGATCTCCTTACTGGGGGCAACCAGATCTTGAGGGCCAGTAACAGCCTATGAATCTACAGTCAGACACCAAATACCACTGGTGCATAGAGACCACTGTGGTCTCTGGTGGTTAGAGGACTTAGTCCAAGAGACTTCTAGAAAACTGTGAAACCTGATTATGATCCTTCAATAACCATGGTTTCCTTCCCTGGACCATAACAAACCTTGGTCCTGGGCTCAGCTTGAGGAGGCTGGAAGGCTGGTGGAAGCTCTCTGTGACTACCATTTGTTCCCACCCTGCCTTGCTTTTTGAGGCTTCCTCAGAACTTGAAGTACAAACCGCACCAAGGAAGCCTGCAAACCCAGGTGTCATATCATTGAGTTTGTCAGCATTGTCCTGTTTGTCTTTTACTGTTGAGTCTGATTTTCAGATTCACCCATCTTAGAAGATCTGGGCACATAGTCAAGGACAGATGCATGCTTAATTAAACTCTGAGCATCCCCACTCTTGATCTCACACACTTTTGTTCCTAAATAATAAATCAAGAAAACGTCAGGATAGTCAGATGGCCCTGGAATCATATGCAGGAAAAGTGGCCAAACCCCAATTAGGCACTTCCAGTCGGGGAGACACTGCCAGCTAATGCACTCTCAACATCTTGGTACTTCAATAACATTCAGGATTCCACCTCAGCCTGCTAGAATCACTTCCAGGGGGAGTTGAGGCCCTGCTTCCACAATGCCGTTTGCCTAAGCTTTGTTTAGCAGCCTTACTCAGTAAGTATGCCTGCGCACAAGAATCATCATTTAAAATGAAGGACCAGTGCACAGGCTTGGCTCCTAGTTTTCTATCTATGATGTTTCATGACCCCCATAGGATTGTCTCCAGAATCGGAGCTTTCCGTTGCAAAGGTTCATTCAGCTTCTGTGTGGTGACAATGTCTGACCAAGTCTTGACCATGGAGTTAGCATAGGCTGTGGATCCAGCACCTCCAACAGCGTAAATGTAGCTCAGAGTATAGAACTTTGAGTGTAGTATAATAAACACTTTGCTTTTGGCTGGCGCCACTCTAATTTCCCAGCATATAGTTATGTGTCCAGAGATTCTTATTTTGTGACCAGGTATGTATATGTATGACACTGAGTGGTCTGATGAGTGCGAAGCCACTGAATCTCTTGAGGTGCCCAAGACAGCCTCAAACAGAGCTATTGATCCCAAATACCAGTGAAGTAGTTTGAAAACCCTGGACTCGGGTACTCCTACCACAGTCTGACATCTGGAGTCTTTTTAAAGGTTAAAATAATTACCACTTACTGTAAGTTGACTATTTTTACACCTACCTTCGAGCCAATCCACTTATTATCAGACATATAATTTCCACATATTTAAGATGTTAAACCTTAATTCATCATGCCTCACTCTTAATTTGCATAAAGTTTCAAAGTTTTTTTCCTTTACTTATTTGGACACTGAATACTTACCTATTATGCTGCAGAGATGTAGTCTCTTATGGGCACATGGCAGACCACACATGTCCCTCTGACAGTTATAGAAGACCCAGTACCTGCTTTTAGGAATGTGGAAGCACTTCTACTCATGGATATTAACAGCACTATGAGAGAATCTACAGTCAGACACCAAACACCGCTTGTGCATAAAGATCACTGTGATCTGTAGTGGTCAGAGGACTTAGTCCAGAGAGAATTCTAGGAAACTATGAAACCTGATTATGACACTTCAAGGAAAAGCAAGGTAAAAAGGCTGTTGGGGAGAACAGTGGGGTAAATCATGACCACAGACTATGCAATGCAGACCAAACTCCATACTGAGAACAAGAAGAAACTCAAAGTGGGGCGTTCAGTGGGAATGCAGCATATGGCAAATAAATTGGGGGCCATTTTTACCCAGTGTGAGAACTGTGAGCCAGACTTATCAAAAGAAAGACATGTTTGGGGAAATCACTGTATCACTATGGAAACTCAAGATAAGAGTCAGAGGTCAATTAGAAGATACATAACACAGTAATTTGGAAACTGTAAAAGGTATTGGTGAAGAGGTGAGATATTTTAGCTCCCAAAGTAAATGAATAATGGTTGTTCTCATAAAGAAATTACAGGTTTCCAGAGGAGAAAGAAGAAGCAGGGGGCTTGATCAGTTCTATGGGGGAGGAATAAGAAGCATGCTATTTCCACAGTCTTTCTCAGCACCATGGCATCTGTTGCCCTTTCCATCCTGTTTTTTGAAAGTGTTATAAAGTCTCAATAACTGCATAATTGCCCCGACTAATTGCTTATTTTTCAACCATCATCTTATTTTCCTAGAGAAGCTTTACTTACTTGAACTGTCCCTGTTTTAAATGCACTTTTAATGACATTCAAGCAGTATGCTACATACAAGGGCTACACCCACATAATTCTTTCCATCAGTAACCTTGTTTCCATAGGACTCATCCTTTAAGCAAATGACTGAGCATATGCCTTGCATACATACAGTCACGGTAGGTATGATAAGAAAATAGAGTGTGGTTCTTGGAGGATGGCTTAGTGGTTAAAATGTTAGCCAACCAAGAGTACGAAGAGTTTGAATTCCTAGATCCTATATAACAAACTGCATACTGGCGTGGTAGCCCACTTGAAATTCCAGCCTCAAAGACAGGGATTCCCAAGACGAAGCTAGCTAGAGAGACTGTTAGTATTCAAGCTCTAGGTTTGATTGAGAGACTGTCTCAATGAGTAGGTGAAAGTGTAATCAAGAATAGTTCCCAGCGGCTTTCCAGGTGTTCAGCAGTCTCTATAAATTGGCTAAGTTTTAGAAGCTATGCTTAGTGATTCCCATAATTTCAGTTAACTCAGTCATTCTGGATTTCTGATGGGGTTGAAGACCTATAGTCTCATAGCCAATACTGGCTATTTACTTTGAGAGAAAAGATCTGAGTAGATGGTTTTCAGCTGACATTCATTCTAAAGCCAAGAAAAAAGCCAGGTTCAAAACTAAGTGTTTTACTTAGGAGAGATGACAGAGGTTCTGGTTAGTCAACAAAATGATGGACTGTGTATTAGGACTATCTTGTACCTCACTGGTACAATTAGGAATAATTATGTATGCCCTCTCTAGTCTTAGAGTAAAAACAATGCTCTTTAAAGAGATGATATTCCAGTTGGGGTGTGAAGTATCGGTAGGCATTAAGGAAGGTAGCATGTGTTGTGTTAGTGAAGGCAAATGCTACCACCATGGCCCAGTCTGTCATATTGGAGTCTGGGAAAACACAGAGTGTGTTCCATACAAGAAGATTAAGGGAAGAAAGGTGTTTATCAGAAAAGCTAATGGGTTGGATGCTGATGCCCACAGTAAGGACTTTGAACTATAATCAGATTCAGCCTGTAGTTAATAACCTGTAACTGATACATGCTGTGAGCTCCATATCTTCAATCCTTCTGGGATCTCTCTCTCTCTCTCTCTCTCTCTCTCTCTCTCTCTCTCTCTCTCTCTCTCTGTGTGTGTGTGTGTGTGTGTGTGTGTGTGTGTGTGTGTGTGTGTGTGTTATACTAGCTAGGTTAAGCACGTATTGGTGACACCATCTATGGAGCCATCTTTTATAGGAGTACATGCAGGGCTCTTCCTTGAACCAGGGTGGTAACAGTGATGTGGCAAGAAACCCAGAGCATTTATAAAATATGAAAGAAGAAACCTCTATTGGTGGTGTCTTAACACTTATTGTGTCATGAATGCCTGAGAAGAGGAGGTCAGAGGTAACTCCCTGGGGAAAGGATGGAGAACTCAGGGTGGATGGATATGCAAATATGATTTTTCTGTGACACTCCAAGCTCAATGTCATGGAGACACAGTAGGATGTGACCTTGAGCTCAGCACTCTCACTCAGCAAAGTCCCTCTACAGCTCACTCTCCCTCCGCACTTCCAGTCCTCCTCCTTCTAAAAGTTCTTCCTCAGGCTTCTCATGGGCTCATCCCTCTCTCAGATCCCCTCATAGCAATGGTGGGCAACTGTATACAAAATCCACAAGACTTTTTCTGGTAGCCTTTTACATACTGGGTTGACCTCTCCCTCATGCAGGTCTCCACTTTTAGCTTAGTGCCTGTGGATCCCAAATGTGTCTGTATCATCATTAGTCACATGCAGGTCAGATCCACCCAGGAAGGTCTCTATTGCATCTCATTTGTATACATTCTGCAGATGCCACACATGAAAGGATCCAAATGTGAGTGTGTTCCCTAAAAGAGGAAGGAAAGGGGTTCCCTGCTCTGTGGCCAACTCCTGTAAGAGGTATTACTATCCACTCCAATGCCTGTCACGATATAAATATTATTTTCTCTAATGTGAATTTGGTCTCTAATGAAGACATGTCCATCTGGCTTAGAGCCAAGGTCCAGAGTCCCCTATATCCTCTTCATACCCATCCTCTGTCCCAAGACATCCCTCACAATGGTGCTAACCTGAAGCAGCTCCTACCTCTTGTTTGGCCCAGCTTTTCTGGCTCTTCTGCAATTCATGCTGAGTATACTATTTTAGTAAGCAAAACTAGCCATATTCCAGCTGGAGCCTCACCCAGGCGGCATACCTAAGGGCACATAGGGAGTTTGGCTGGCAGAGTCCTGTGCAGCCTGGTCCCTTCCTGCTCTATGTAACTGTCTTCTCACCATGCCTCCGCCTTGAATTTCACTGCCATCCTTGCTGTTCTGTGAACAGGGGCTGACTCACAGAGCTAAGCCTTCGCAACTGCTGCTCTCTCCACCTAAATACCTCTTTCCACTTAAGAAACTGCTCTTTGTGCAAATACCATGCATCCTTTGAGCCTGCCTGCTGCCTCCACAGGAGCTGAATGTTGCACTGTACATTTACGTTTACAAGAGTCCTCACTTCCTTCCTTAAATCCTTTAGTTTTCTGCATCTTGCAGCCAAGGGTCAGCCTCATCTCTTTTGACCTGCTCTATACCCTGGCTGCCCCTTCAATCTCCCTAGGAATGGCTTAAACACAGCCCTGCCTGGGAATCACCTCAGAAAGTCCTATTCACTTGCTAGGGTAGACTATAACAGGCCCCGGAAGCTACCCAAGCAATGATGAATACAGCCAGAGCCAAGAGCCAGCAGGAGAAGTGGCGATTGTCATACTAAAGAATTGGGAAGATGTGAGGCTGAACGAGAAGAATCAGGACAAAACTCCACCTGCCCACATTCAGCAGGGACTGATGTAGCAGTCCAAGCAACTTGGCAGTAGTGGAAGCAAGCAAGTTGGAGAGCCCATGAGCGGGATGATGGGCTGGACTTTGCCTAGATATGCTCAGACCAGATGGAGAAGCTGGAGACGAGGTGCTACGCTGTGGAGTAGGAAAGGGATATGAAAGTTTGTCTTAATTTTCCTTACACTTCACCCTCCTCTCCATGAAGCTATAGCATGTCTATATCTATAATAAAACATGTAGGCACACTGTGTTCTCACTCCCATCCTCCACGTACCTTGACAATACTCTAGAATGAGTTCGTACTAATAGAGTGAAGGAAGATGTCATTGTAATCAGCACCTCACATACAAGGCTGGCCAGAGGTTCCCGGCTGCCTGCATTACCTACCTTCTGTTCCCAATGTCCTTTTGGGAATTATTCTTATTGATTCTGCTCACCAATGGCGCTGGCAGCAGCACTGACCACTGATAACACCACTGACCAGAGTCAGGGTAAGCAAGCATTCTTGCCTTCCCACATACAACTCGAGTTCAGCTCAACTCCAGCACTATAGACTGGGCCTAGCTGGAGTCATTGACCTGACCTTCCCTAACCACAGGGTAAAAAGCGCCAGGGACCTTTGAAATCCTCACCCTGGGGAACAGTGCGTGTGAGCACAGGCTGACATTTGGGGGGAGAACAAAATAGAACAACATGTAGGAAGTTGTGAGAGAAGGATTATTTAATCCTTTTCTCGGAGCTGGCGAGGCTCCAGGAGCCGCAGTCAGAAGACCAGTTTAGAAAATGGAAAACTAATCTGAATAATGATGAGCTTAGAGCACTGGTGCAGGGATCTGGCCTCACAGGCTCATTTATAGCCTTGTGAATACGGGAATAATTGAATCTCGTGAAGATGAACATGCTGCAGAGACAGAGATCAGACTGGCTCTGCCCCCAAGACTCCAACAGTGACTCACACTTATGTTCCATATCGCTGGATAAACAATTACATAACCAGAGGAAATGCATATCCACTTCAGAGTCTCACCAAAGACTCCTCTTCCACTCCATACATCAGATGCTACTCACGCCGGTTCCAGCTTGTGTAGCTTGCTCCTGAATCTCTTTATTTTGAGTCCTAAAATACTGCTACATCGGAAAGCAAATTCTAAAATACATACTCATTTGTCAAAAGCAAAAATAACAACACGTGTCTGTGGGTAACACTCTCCCAGATGATGACATGTTGCCGACTGCGGCTGTTTGTCCTTGAAGGAAAAGTCCATGAAGCTGTCCCTATGCTAACTCCTCTCACGAGAAGCACACTTCAGCCCATCTGCCTTGTCTGTCCACAGTGCCACCTTAGGAAACACAGTGTTTCTGGGTCTGGAGTATGTTTTGAGAGGTCAAGAACTGCTCCTAAGTTTAATGAGCTTTGTGCTTGGAGAATTCCTCAGGCTGGTGAGTGAGGGTCTTGGTTACCATGCCACATGGCAATACTGGAAAAGAGGCCAGATAGTGTGAAGCCCACACAGCCTCACTGCATTCCAACTTTAAGAGGAATCCTCTCCTCCCCTACTTTACTGCTTTAAAGGAAAAATATTGTCTTAGCACTAAAATAGCTCACTTGTCTTAGCGCCCCCATAATAACTGACAGGTGCTATATAAATAAGATACACAGAAATTATTTGTGGCTAGATTAAAATTATTCAAAAGTCATCAAATTAAAAGTAAGTGCATCTCAGGATAAGGAGTCTAGCTGTGAACCCTAGTTCACAAGTCAGTGTCCCATGAAGGCTGACTGTGAAGCGTGCCCATAGTCTCCCAGGGTTATTCAACAGCAGTCAGTGGCCTAAACATTCACAGGTCAACTCCCTCATGCCTCACAACACACTGTGGGCTCCACTTTGCGAAGCAGCTGAACACAGGGGGTTGTTTATTTCATGCAAAAATGATATAGCTAGGAAATGCTAGATCTGGGAGAGAAGCCAGGCAATCTGCAGCCAGAGCCCACCGAGCTGCCACATTGTACTGGCACTTCTCACTACCATTTAGAGTCAGAAATGGCTTTAAAATTAAGACATCACCAATTTGGTCTGTACTTGCTGCAAGCAACATTTTTTGGTAGTTACTTATCTTAGATAATAAATGATAGGAAGTGATCTTTCCACTGGTTTTCTGAGGGAAAAGATTTGACGGAGCCATTTAGGGCTGAATGTACTAATCTCTCTCTCTCTCTCTCTCTCTCTCTCTCTCTCTCTCTCTCTCTCTCTCTCTCTCTCTCTGTCTGTCTTTTCCTCCCTCCCTCCCTCCTTCCCTCTGGATAATGTTTAGCTATAGCTGTAACGAGTGTAAGAGCCAGAGATAAAGCAACATACCAAGAAAACAAGGCCCTCTACATCAATGTGAACAAAGCTCATATGAACTCTCAGAGACTGAGGCAGCATATACAGGGTTCTGCACCATGTCCTCCCCATGTATTGTGACTTCCAGCTTAATGTTTCTATGGGTTCCTCAGTATGTGAGTGAGTGGGTTTCTGATTCTTGTGCCTTTCGTTAGGGTTCTTTTCCTTCTCTTGGCTTACTTTGTCCATCTTTGATGTGGTGGTTTTTTGTTTTATTTTATTATATTTTATTTTGTTATATCTTATTATCTCCCAGAAGTCTGTTCTTTTCCAAAGATAGACAGAAAGAGAGTCGATCCAGATCAGAGTAGAGATGAGGAGGAACTTGGAGGAGTAGAGGGAGAGGAAATCATAATTAGGATATATTATTCAAGAAAAATCTATTTAAACACAAAAGGAAAAACATGAAGTTATGAGGAAGATGTGTTGAGGGGCACAACGGAGTAGAGAAAGCTATAGGGAGTGGGTATTATCAAGATAGGCTATATGCGCGTATGAAATTTTTGAAGAATTGGTAAAATATATTTTTAAAAGAAAAAAGGTGGTTAGAGTAGTGCTAATTCCAACAGCCAGGTATGTAGCCATTGAGAGAGCGGGGCACTAGGAGGAATATCCTATTGCAACATATTTTAGATGAGATGGACACTTGACTACACTCAAGGTAGCTGCTGCCGCTGCACACAAACCTCCCAAAGCAACCAGCCCTTCATCTAGAAGCCAATTCTCTAAGAGTCCCTGCATCTCCAAATGCTCCTTCAGCATGAATGTTCACCTCTACTAAGAATGAGGTCTACTCTCATATTCTATGGACGGGTGCACCTAGGAGAAAACTAGACTTAACTGTCCACATATGCACGTATAGTATTCTCATACCTGAGACACACATGCACACAGGAACACATACACATATGCACACATGAACATCAATCCATGACAACCCCAAACACACACACAAACACAGATTTTCCACTGTAAAAATATTACTTTTTGTAGGAAAGGGAAAGAAAAACTGCTCCTTATAGTTATGAATCCTCCTGAGGAGATAGGACACTACCAGAACCTTCTGAATGACTCACCAGAAGTTTGTTATCTGAAGTTGAGAAGAGCTATAGGTAGATAACTTTTACTTATGAAAGGGGATAGGACATTTAGATACATGAAATTGAGGGAGAGGAGATAAGGTGGACTATGGCAAAGAGTCAAAGCATGTACAGTATGCCCTCTACCAAACACTTCTCAAATCCTAAGAATACACTACTGGTACAGATGCTCATGCCTTTGGGGACATCAGAGCTATGGGCAGAGTCTGAGGCCTCTTTCTACACCAAATGGGTTGTAAATATCCCTTAACGAGCATCAGGACTGAAGCTTCTGGACTATCACAAATACCCCAATTAAATTTGAAGACCCATCGCATGCTGTAGAATAAGTAAACCAGTGTTCCACGCGATGCTGTAAGGAAGGAAACATCGTAGCTTCCCAAGCTGTATTTATAAAGAGAATACACTGATGACATTTACAACTGTAAAGATAGGAGCACAGGAGATCAAAGACAAGACTCCAAATGATAGATGTTTGTTCTCTGTCTGCTACCCTAAGAAGGAGAGGTTGAACCTGAAACATATAGTGTACTTTTCTGCCAATCTACCCACCAAAAAAATAGGATCATTCTTCTCAATAGTTAATCCCTAACAAAGCACCCAAAAGGCAGTAGCTATTCAATGTTGCTTTTAGATAACAAAAGCATTTCCAAATAAATATCTCCAACCATGGTAAAAGCCCACCAGAGAAAAACATCCACTAAGGATTGTGTACCACATAGAAACCCATGTAGCAATTTTGAATCCAAAAAAAAGAAAAAAAAAAAACCCACTGGCAGGAAGTTTTGTCTCTGTCACAATCAAGACACTGGCAAGCTCTCCTGACCAAGATTCCCAACTCCAACACTTTATCACAAAACGAACCAGGGCATCTTGATAAAGGACAACCCCAGATTAGCCTGCAAGCCTACACTGATTTCTCATTGCTAGTGAAAATTCAAATTTGCACACCTCACCTTCACTACCTGACCTATGTACCTTCTATTTAATTTCTCACTGCTCCACCAGCTCATAAACACTCACAAATATCTCCCCCATAGAACAATTTTTCACTACCAGAAGACTTTATCTGGCCCACTGAGTCAGTTACTTTTCTCTTTGTAGTAACCAAATTCCTGACAAAGCAACTTAAGGGAGAAGGGAGTTACATGGGCTTACAGTTGTAGGGGATACAGTCTCAGTGAGGAAGGCACTGGCTCCATAGTAGCAGGATCAAGCAACTCTATACCTCCTCATATCCATGTGGAACAGAAAGCAGACACCAGATGAGAAGTAGGGCTGGACTATAAATCTTAAGGTCTATTTTCACTATCCCACTTCTTTCTACTAGACGCCACGTGCAAAATGTTTGCAACTATCCAAATTACTGTCACCAGCTGGAGACAAAGGTTCAAACACATGAACCTATTGGGAAGAGTTACAATCAAACTATAATGCCAATGCTTCTTGGTCTCATTTAATATTCTTCTTTGATTTCTGCCATATTCGATTTTATGAGTTAAAATCCAGGTGGTGGCTGAACCTGGTGACTTACCACTCCTATTCTTTTTCATAGATAACTGCTTTACTATCCCTGCCTTCTCAACAGCCTTAAAGATCTTAGAATACCAAGCATTCAGTGTCTTCATTACTGATCTTTTTTTTTTTTAAAGAGATACCATGAACAAGGCAACTTATACAAGAGAACATTTAATCAGGGCTTTCTTTATAATTTCAGCTAGAGAGCTCATGACCAACATGGAGGGAAATAGAGGCAGGCAGGTATAATGCTGAAGCTGTAGCTAGACCTTACAAGTGCCCTGAAAGTTTGAGGAGAGAAAGGACAGCTAATTGGGAATGGAATGTGCTCTCGAAATCTCAGAGTTCATCCCCTAGTGGCACACCTCCTAACAACTCCACCAGCTGAGGACAAAGGTTTCAAATATATGAACCTATTAAGGGCCATTCTCATTCAGACTAACACACTCAGTGATAGACCAGCCACCACCACCACTCTTCCCTAGTATACTACACCACACCTCACAGTTGAGAACCCTGAATAGGTTAAGCCTTTCTATGGGAAGATGATGACTGTCATGGTTTCTTTAAATGAGAAGCAGAGCCCCAGATTTATTTTCTTCCTAGGAAGATGAGAGATCTCTAAAAAAACAAAGCCATTTTAAGACATGTTGTTCTAGTTTGTTTTTTTGTTTTTGTTTTCTATTGCTGTGATAAACACTTTGACCAAAGAAACTTGAGGAAGCAAAGCAGAAAACATAAAGGAATGCAGCCTACTGCTTATTCTCCTTGATGTGCACAGCCTGCTTTTTTATACAACCCAGGACCTTCTGCCTAGACTTGGCAGGTCCATGGTAGCCTGTGCCCTCCTATATTAACTGGCAATAAGAAAATATCTCACAGACACATCTACCAACTATTAAAATCAAAGCAATCGCCCAGTTGAGATTCCCTCAATTGCTACCTTGGGTTGTGTCAATTTAACAGTGGACGCTAACTAAAAGATGCCATACAGACTGGGGCACCATCTTGTTTTCTATAGCAAGAATTCCTGTGTTTGATGCTGAAAGAAGTCAAATTGAGAACAGAATGCTCTCAATGCTGGTTAGAAGTTATGGGCTGTGAAAGAAAAATAATACTGGAGAAAACTAAATTAAAGGGGAGAAATACTTGTTTAGAATCACCATTACAAAAATGTAAATGTCCACAGTCCAGGATTTCAGGGATTCCAGGCCCAGGGAGACCATCATGAGGCAAAAGCATGTAGCAGAACATACCCTCGTGTTCTCTCACAGGAAGCAGAGCAGTAAAGAAATTGAATCTAAGAATAACTTTCAAAGGCATTCCCAGAAGGATCTGCCTCACCTAGCATGGTACCTTATTCTAAACCTTCTGCTTATCAAAATAGCACCACTGTCTAGAAACTAAACATTTAACACATAAGACTATGGAAGATATTTAATATTCAAGTCATAATATTATGGCCCAGATTTCTTAAAACTCATGGCCACCTCATTAATCAGATTGCATTTATTCCATTTCTAAAAGTACCCGAGGTCTTAACAATTCCAACATTGTTTAATAGTCCAAGTTAAAAGTATCTTTTGACAGTGCAAATTCTTAGTTGCTAGACCTTGCAGAATCAAAAGATACATACTTATCAGATACAATGGTATATAATAGGCATACCATTGGGAAAGTGAAGAGGCATAAAAGTCATAAGTGAATTGAAAACAATATTAAAATCCAGCAGAGTATACACTCAATCTCATGGCACCATGTCCAGCATGGAAATGTAATATGAAGCCCTAAGTATAGATAGTGTTGGGACATGAACTCACAGGAAGCATGGGCAGCCTGTGGTCTTGCCAGTTTTAGCCCAGATAATCTCTCTCTTGGGTTGACTCTGCTTACCATCTGTAGCTTTTCATGGTGGATATTCTGTGTTCTTTACTACTGTAACTTTTTTGGATATCTTCAGCAGCTTAAATTACCCTCTCATGGCCTGAACAGGTATCCTCTCAGAGTTCTTTCATTTTTTATTATTTATTATTATTTTTGGAACTCTGATCCTTTCACAAATTGCCTAGCCACCCAGTCATTCCTTGGAATTATTCATAATGGCACCCATGATACTAAAATATGTACATTTTACTCTTGTGACTGATAAGACAGCATCATACAAATGGCAGATCTGCTGCCAACTTGAGTGGTGTTGGCATCCAAGACCTCTTGCATTATGACTCAGAGGACCTGGGTGACTGAGACCAGCTACAATGAATCTTAGAAAACAACTTCCTAGGTGGCCCTTTGCAAGCAAGGCATATAAGAAACATCCTCTTCTCAAGAGATACTCAAGTGAGTTTATTTTTCCACATCCTTGAGCTTCTCAATAGAGTACCCTAGATACCTGGATGATCTCAAAACATAGTTACTGTCCTGATGCAAAAGCACTTTACTTCTTTTTCATGACATAACCTCTTCAGCAATCTTGCCTTTGTTATTCCCCCACTTGACTATGGCTTTCCTGGCAAAAGTCCAAAATTTTAGTATTTTTTCACTCTGCTATTTGCTCCTGATTACTGCTGTTAACTTGAAAAAAAAAAAAAAACAGCTAGTAATAATCAGGTTATAGTCTGAGTGGCCGAACTAACTTAAAAGTCCATCCTCAGAGTACTTAATCCATTCCCTTAAATACATCACATAAGGTCTCAGAAACATGGAGGAAATATAAACAGATTCTTTGCCAGAATTTAACATAAATGTCTTAAATCCAATTCCCAGTGGAGTTTTCATTCCTGTCTGACATCTCATCACCATAATCTTAACAGTGTTCCTATCAGCACTTGACTTTCCTAATTACTACCAAAATTGCCCACTCAGCTCTACTTACAGAAGATTCTGGGCTTCTCTAGACCACATATCCAAACTTTTTGAAATTCCCTCTGAAAACCAGTTTCAAACACTAAGAATCACTTGGTCAGATTTAGTCACAGCATTGACTTCTCTGGGTCCTTTGTCCCACATTTGATGGTTTTTGTGGCATGACAAAATATCTAAAATACTATAGGGAGAATTATTCACATTGGCTAATTTCCAGACATTTCAGTCCATAGTTTTTGACCACACAGTGTGGTAGAATCACAGTAGAAACATTTGGGAGAAACAGATGCTGCTCAACTCATGTAGGTGAATAGTATCTGGCAGAAGCCACTCATTACAGACACTGGACAAAGGATAAAATGTCCTTGAAGTATACATAAGCTCCAAAAGTACATGCCCAGAATTCTACTTCTTCCAACTACACCACCTCCTAAAGTTCTGACTAACACCCCAGAGAGCATGACCACATGTAGACCAAACACTCATCACATGGTCCTATTGGGAGCTCTACATACCTATAGCTTAGTAAGTACGTATCCCATACTACACCTGTGCTGTGGGACAGCTATGTGCTATCTTGAAGAACAAAGGTAAACCAGATGGAGCTCCCAGCCTTGTAAATTTTAAGCTACTAAAGGTGAGAATTTTCACAGTTGGATTAAAATGTTCCAAAACTAGGAAAGCCAATAGGAGGTTGACCAAACCTAGGCTGACAAGTCAGAAAAGGTTCTTTGGAGTGGCTCATAAACAGAGCTATGATAGATAGTAAGAATAATAAGGTAATAAGAGAAATTTTTTTTGAAGTGCTCAAAATTACCACAGGTCCTCAAAGCCAGCAAGCAAGTGGACCACGGGAACTATCTTGGTTGAAGTGATAAAATATCCTGACAAAGAAACATAGGCAAGAGGGATTTATTTGGGCTTACAATTCTGGTGGGACACAGTCCATCATGCTGGGGAAGACATGATAGGCAGGAAAAGCATAACAGCAAGGGCAAAAGCCTAATGGTCACATTGAGCCTTGACCCAGGAAGCAGAAAGTGAAGAGGAAATGAGGCGTGATATATTTCTTCCAAGACTCCACAACCTAAAGGTTCTGCAACCTTCCCAAAAAGTGTTACCAGCTATCGACCAAGAGTTTAAACATTCAGGCCTGAGCCAATTGGGAACATTTCACGTTTACATCACAAGAACTTTAGTGCAGTAGCCACACCAAAGCAAAGAAACAGAGAAACGGCTGGCAATGTTAACAACTTTCCCCTTATTCTAAGAATAATGGGAAACAATTGAAAAGTTTTAAGCAAAGTTGTGACTGCTGGCCTTCACAGATTAGAAGAGATAGAGGAGAAAATTGTGTTTGTGGCCCAATAGGGAAAACTAAATTGGAGAGATGCTAAGTAACTATACTGTTACCCAAACTGAAGAACGTTAGATGATGCTTTGGTTGAAAACTGCCTAATAGAAGAAGAAACAGTAGGAACTCCCCTTGCCACTCTTACCACTTGCCCTGTGCTTCACATAGTCATCTGGAGGTCACATGAGAGCCTGCAAGCTACTAGAGGCCAGGGAGGGAATTTTTGTTTAGCTTCCAATCAGATACACCATCACTTGCTTACTTCAGTGACTACCTCTGTCTACAAGACTGTGACAGATTATTACTTACTGAATTACTTTCATTTTATTGATTGATTTATTGATTTTTGAAGTACTGGGAATTGAACCTAGGACCTTGTTCATGCTAGGCAAGAGCTCTACTACTGAGTTACATCTCTGGCTGTTTTACTTATTTATTTACTTACTTACTTTACTTTACTTTACTTTACTTTACTTTACTTTACTTTACTTTACTTTACTTTACTTTACGACATTGTCACCGCACTAAGTTGCCCAGGCAGGCATTGAACTAATGCCTCTATAATCCAGGCAGGCTTTCACCTTATAATCCCTCTGCCTCAACCTCTGAGTCAGCTGGTCCCACAGGCCTGTATTATCAGTTCTGTTTGGATCTTCATTAATAAATGATAACTACTCTTAGCAATTCAGCATTCAAATACACTTAATCAACACTCCTGTGAGTATTACGAATGTTTATTCTGTTTCCTGTAAACCTTGCTTGTTATACCATGGATCAAAGACATCTGCTTGTTCTATCCACACCCACCTGGGACCAAAATGAAGCCCAGACAACTAGAAGAAAATCATGACCCCTAAAATATTATGTCTTTTATTTTGTAGCACTTTCTTACCTTCTCTTTGCCTTTCACTAATTTTGCTTTTTAAAACACCAATGTTTGTTGACCCTAACGTAGACTTAACTTCACAAACTTTTATGGGTTTTTTTATCTTGTTCTCCATATACCTACTTTGAAATCATTCCCCACCAAGCAGCCTCCTCCACAGACATTTTCAGAATAAATGGATACACACAGTACTTTTTTTTCTTTTTGCCTAGACAGAAACTGCATCCCTAAATAGAAGTGAAGAGATATATTCGCTAAGGAATATCAAAGCCAAGATACATAACTTCACTGTAAAGCTGGTCACTAAATTGAGAAGTAATTTTACCATAAACAGAAATGGTGAATATCTTTTCCAAATGGAAAATTTCCTGATGGAGTAGCTATAAAAACTACATTTCTATTGTTACATATTCATGTGACTAGAAATGGATCAATAAATAGACATGAAAGAGGCCATATATTCCCTGCATATGGACACCATATGTCTCAGGTTTTCTGGGAAAGAAATATTATGTCCTGTGTACCCATATGTATAGTCATCCTGGCTAAACCATGTGTCCCAAATTTTAGCTGAGAAATTGCGGCCACTATAGCTTATATAAACAGTTATGGCAAAAATCAACCAATGTTCCCAGCTCTCTCTCTCTCTCTCTCTCTCTCTCTCTCTCTCTCTGTGTGTGTGTGTGTGTGTGTGTGTGTGTGTGTGTGTGTGTAGTTTCAGTGACATTTGTTGAAAAAGAAAGCATAGGGCAAAGCTTTGTGCAAGGTCTCATAATTAGTACATGATATAGCAGATACATGATATGCTTCCAACAATAAGTCTGCAGAAAGGAAGTAATTAAAAGCATTCTTAATCATCTTGCAAGAGATGAAAATAATTTTGTAGCAAGCATTTTCAAATACATCTGCATTAGAGGCAAGTCTCACCCTGGCATTGTGGAATTGGCAGTTAGAGAACAGAAGCTGCCAGAGCAGAATAAAGAAGCTAATGAAAACCTTAAAGTCTGAGCACAGAACATCACAGACACAGCCAGGGTGTGGTCACTAGGCCAAGCAGTATAGCACAGCACACAATAGCAGTGCAGTGCTCTGTTCAGTCATCAGAAGTGACCTCAGCCAGATGGATAAGAAGCAGACTGGCATTTTTTTTGACCATACCTGTTATTATTTGAATCTGAAATCACCCAGGCCCTAGTGGAAGAATTATTGGACGATGTTGTGAAACCCTTAGGTTGTGGGCCCTAAGCAGCAGTTGGGTCATTGGCGGCAGACCATAAAGAAGATAGCCTAGCCCTGTTCTAGGCCCCTTCTCTGCTTCCAAATGTCTGCCCACTGACAGACTGACTATCATTCCACTATCATGCCTTCCCTGTCATGAGAAACTGTAGCCACTAAAACCGTGAGTCAAAATAATTATTTCCTCATGAAATGTAGCTTGTGTGTGGTAGGTATTTTGTCACAAGGATAACAGAAGCAACTAATGCCTTGGATAGATAAATTTCCCTGTTGACACCAGGATCATATTGTATATGTATTTGTGGTTTGATACCATGTACATTTAATCATTTGATAAAGTATAGACGATGCTTTTGAGTTAATATCTTTGTAAGATAACAGGTAAGAATTCATCTTCCATAATCCATCTCTGGCTTCAAGGCAAGATTTGCCAACTACACAATACAAGCACATCCCTTTAAACACTAGAGCCCTTGCCTAGAAAATAGAAAATATTGAGAGTACCTTTCCATGTAGTAAAGAACTTAAACTGACATGCAGACAGCTTCAGCTTGGAAATGTTGATAACCTGGGAAGTGCATTTGTCTAATTGCCCAAAAATACTCTAGTCAGCCGGTCACTGTGATTGGGAAGAGGTGTGGGATCACAGATTTCTAATCAGATCTGAGAGACTGAGCAAAGAGGCCAGTCATGTCTGTATGACTGAACCCCAATCAGAACTCTGCACTGAGGCATCGGCAGCTCTCCTGGTTGGCTGGACTCTGCACACGGCTGTGCAGCATGGCCATAAGGAATAAATTCTGTACCTAAGCCACTAACAGATCCAACTGGGAATTCCCATAGATTTTGCCCCAGATGCCTCATGACTGGATGCATGTTGTACAGTTATTTCCACTACATAGAAAAATAGTCTCCTAGAGGGAAGCAGGAGTCTCATGAAACCTACAAGATACTCAATAGGCTTAGGAAGACAGGAAAACTTCCGTTAGTCCCTCTCTAAGGTTACATAAGAAGTGAGCAAGTATTGGGAGAGAGGAGACTTCAGCAGCGTTCCCTAAATGTTGTACAGGGAACCATGGCACACGGAAGCTTTTCTAACATAGGCCACATCCGGGAACACAAAATAAACTTCACAAATTCAAAAACATTGGAACCACTTTCTGCATCTTATTTGACCATAATGCAACATAACTTAATAGTCACAGCAAACAATTATCTAGTAAATATGCACATGGATATTAAGAACTTATTACTGAATGATGAATGGGGTAAATAAGAAATTAGGAAAGACGTAAAATATTTCCCAGAACTAAGTGAAAATGAACTCGTGTGTGTGTGTGTGTGTGTGTGTGTGTGTGTGTGTGTGTGTGTATCCTCAAGAATGTACTAATAATAATCTTAAAAGAAAAATTTATAGCTCTAGGTGTCTACATTAAGTATTCAGAAAGTTCACAAAAATGAATAGCACAATGATTTAACTCAAAATGTTGGAAAAACAAGAAAAAATAAAACAGATCCTAACCCTGAGAATGGCAAGAAATAAAAAGACCAGAGCAGAAATCAGTACAAAAAGATAAAACAATGAAAATAGTTAACAGATCTAAGCATTGGTTCTTTGAGAAAATAAACAAAATTGGCAGATCATTGGCCCAATTATCCAAAAGAAAGAAATAAAAAGGAAAAAAAAAACCAAATTAACAGAAGCAGAAACAGAGAAACATTATAACAGATACTAAAGAAATTCAGTCTATTGTAAAAAAAATTTTAAAAACCTGTATTCAATTAATCTGGAAAACCTAAAAGAAATTGATGGATTTCTCACTAAAATTAAACCAAGAAACAGTCCACAGCCTATGCTGACCCATAACAAATGAAGTGATTGAAATGGTAATAAAAAGCCTTCCATCTAAAAAAGTTCAGTCAGATGGATTCTCAGCAAAATTCTGCTAGATATTCAAAGAAGAACTAAAACCAGTCATTCTTATACTTTTTAAAAAGTAGAAACAGAAGGCACATTCCAAAACTTCTTTAAGCCAGTATCACTGTAATGCCAAAACCAGGTAGACACAACAATAAAAGAAAACTGTAGATCAATATCTATGATGAGTGTAGACTCAGAAATACCTAATAAATACTTCAAACAGAATGTGGACCTATATCAAAAGGATTATACACTATGACCAAGTTGGCTTTGTCACCTGAAGTGTAGAGAAGGTCCAATATATGCAAGTCAATAAATATAATAAACAAAACAAATAGACTAGAAGACAAAAATCACATGATCATCTTAATAGATACAGAAAAATCCTTTGACAAATATCCAACATGCCTTCATTATAAGAGTCCTAGAGAATATAGGACCACAAGGAAAATATTGATCACAATAAGAACTATATATGTGAGAAACCCATAGCCAAAATCATCCTAAATGGAGGGAAAACTTGAAGCAATCCCACTGAAGTCAGGAATGATACACAGCTGTGACATCCCCACTTCTTTTCAGTGTGATGCTCTAAGTCCTAACTGGAATAATGACATGGGGGAAGGAAATCAAAGGGATACAAACAGGGAAAGAAGTCAACTTACCCCAATTTGCAGGCAACATGATACTAGACATTAGAGATTTGAGAAAACTTGTATAAATTATGATTTCATCAGAGTAGCTGGATAATGAATCATCTAGGAAAAATACAGTGAAGTAAGCCAGATCCAGAAAGACAAATGTCACATGTTCTCTCCCATCTGCAGTTCCTAGCCCCAAATCTTCAGATGTGAACATATAACCTTTAATTATTGCAGAAATAAGATAAGTAAACAGAGATCAAGGGCATAAGAGGGGCAATAGGCAAACTATAGTTGATCTGAAGGGGAAATTTGGAAAACGAGGTTTTAATTAGTGTAGCAGGAGATAAATTTAGAAAAAGAGTGAGGAGGATGAAATTACAGTAAAATTATGCAAAAGGGCATAAGACATACTATTAACTATCTACCTAACAGTACCTAATGTGCAAGTGAGTCTACATAGTCATGAATTACTTAAATAAAATTTTCTCATCTGGCTGAAAATGCTCAACCCCAGGAGCCATAGAGAAATGGGGAAAGGAAGATAGGGATGACATCTGAAATGTAAAGAAATAAAATATCCAAGAAAAAAAGAAAAAGAAAGGAATGGGAAGCCCTCTTTGAAGTTGTTAGTCATGGTTATTCATGAGACACCCAAGATATTATAGGCTATTGCTGTTGCCTTTGGTTGCAATCATAAGTCTCTATTTCTGAAAATGCCATGCATTTTGGACATGTGACCCATAGGTACCAAGCTGGATCTGACCTTCAAGCTTCTTCCCTGAAGACTAGATTTCATAGTACCAGAAGGCAAGCTTCCAAAAGAGGGAAGTAACCAACAGTCATACCCAGATATGATGCCTATGAACTATGTAAACCAACATGGCACAATAATAGGGCATGGCATAACAATAGGTTACAACAGTGACAGGAATAACTTGGTGGTAACCAACAGCTCACTAATTGAACCTAAAACCCATCCAACAGGAAAGGAATCACTCCTGGTACAGAAAACCTAGACAGCGACTCATGGACAGTGACGTAATACATCTTTTAAAAGAACCTACAACCACCACATTATAAAACCATCCACAATAATTAACTACATTCTAAATATTTATGTTTATTCCCACAGATAAGTATAGTTCTCATCCCTCATCAAGAAAATTTATCTTTACTACAGATGGAGATCATTACCAAAAACAATTGATCAAAATACAGAGTTGTGGAGCCCGGTCCCAACTGATACGTCTACACTGCACTGAAGGCTCCGGGATCATTGTGGAAAGAGCGGGAGAAGGTATTGTAAGAGTCAGAGGAATAGGAAACTTGTTGTGAGATTGTGTCTTGTACAAATGCCAGAGAAGCTACATCCATAAGTGTAATCAACATGGCTGTCTAAACATGACATGAGCAATGAAGATACTAATAGACACATGCTAACATGGAAGGGGAAAGAGCATGAGGTCTTAACTCCAGACAAGGAGTTACAGGCAGCTAAGGAATGCTTAGAGTTGGAGAAATAATTTATCCCAGCAAAGAGCATAGCAATAGGTAATCCAGTTAAAATAGTCAACCCTGATAATACATATGCATAGGAAACATTGTAAAGATTTGGTAGATTATACTTACATATTTAAGTATATAATTTATTGTTGTGGATAGCCCTGATGCTGTTTGTATTTTGATGCTAATTCAACTTCCCCAAGAGGAGTGAATCACTACTCAGGACTTCATGTGACCCTTTTAATGAATAAAGAAACCAATCACTGGGCCAGTAGGCGGGACTTCTCGGTTGGACAAAGGGATGGCTGGTGAGGAGAGGAGAGCAGCCTGGGGGACAGAAGATGGAAGAGAAAATGTAGATAGAGAGACCAGAGGCCCCGTTTCAGGTGGTAGATCCATTTGGATCCACTACTGGAGGATTTAATTTAGAATGGCTTTTAATTAGAATGTTAGTTGTTAAGCCCAGCGATTGAGTTACCACTGATTCTGAACTAAGTTTGTGTGATGTTTTTCTTCACGGGGCAACTCATCTGGGTTCCAGAGAGAAAGGTAAAGTGGCAAAGTATGGGTTTGCAAGAAGTGCACTCCAAAAGGCCTGGGAATTTGGAAGCATGGGGCTGGCATGGTAGTGACCCACCAGTGGGAACTTAGCAAGCTGGGTGGAGAGATTTCAGAGCTCTGAGTCAGAGAGTCTCCACGAAATGAGAATAAGGCCTGCTGGGGCCTTGCCATTGATAGTGTAGATTATGTTTTTTAAATATTTTCCTAAATATTTTAGTAAATATGCATTTTATTGTATATTTATACATTTATATGTATAACAATAATTCAAGAGACCATGAATTTGAAAGAGTGGGGAAAGTTATGTAAGAAAGGAAAGGGAAAAATGATATAATTAAATTGTAATCTCAAAAAATATAAAAGTAATTTTTAAAAAATCTACATTGAGACCTAGAAAAGGACTTTGACATTCAGCTCAGCACCAATCCCTTGATGGGTTCACATGAGTATTGTGATGTGTGTTGCGGTGTCACAAGCATAAACTATTACTCAAGAGAGTAACATTCTAGGAGGATACAAACCATTTACGTATGATATGCTACAATACATGGCTAAAAGAGGCCTAAAGAGGCCACACGCATTGCACCAACATGAAGTAAATGTCATCATAAAACTCTAAAGCGGATTTCTTGTGCCTTTAACTTGGCAGAGAATGAAAACCCTGAGGAATTGTGACTGGAGGGATTCGTATTTAGCCCTGAAATTCCTTTCCTAAGCCAACATCTCAGCATGATGTAACAGGATACAGTAGTGAGAGAATTGTCTTTCTGGGAAGACCCAGGTGCCAGGGCCCCAGCACAGTGCTGAAAACAATTGGAAAAGGTATAAATGGGAGTCATTAAGAGATCTAGGAACAGCAAATAAAAGATGAGATAAAAGTTTATTGAGAGTATTAAACTTCATGGTGAGGAGGGAAGAGGACGCTGGAGGGTGGCTGAGCTTATTATAAGGGGGAGTGAGGGAGGCTGAGGCCAGCTTGAAGACAGTCCTTCCCAGGCTCAGATGTGGAGAAGTGGCAGTTATTAAAGAATCACACAGCGTCATGAGGTAGGTACCATTTACCTTAAAACAACTCTCCTTGGTCAGTGTTGGATTGGACATTCCTCTAACTTTGTGAGAGTCTACTACAGACAAAGACTGATGAGTGAAAATGATACAGAATTAAGAATCTTTCTTTACCTAAAACCTTCTGCAAGTCTCTGAGCTCCCACATGTCAGTGACTTTCATCTGAAGACCTGTGCCTTATTGAAAGTGTGAAGGTTACAGGTGAACATTCCTTGGTCCATGAAAGCTTTTCTCAACAAGGGACTGGCTGATTTAAAAAAAAAAAATCTCTATACAGACGCCGCCTGTAATCATAGTTGAAGTAGGAATTCCTACCAGCTAATAAATTTCTCCAGAACACAGCACCATAGCTTTTCCTGCTAGTGGCAATGCAGGTGTGTTCTTCACAGCACTTCCTGCAGTTATGTGAAGTTGCAAACACAGAAGACCCTGGCAAACTAGAGAATAATGTATGCTCAGTTTGAAAACGTAGAATGGGGCTGAGCCCAGTCACCATGGGATCAGAGTAAATTTACAATCCATGGCTTTCTTGCCTCCTTTCATGTTTATCTTAAGCTAGGGCAGACACTAGAATATGTACAGCATCAAGGATGAGGTGGTTGCCTGCTCTTTGGAAATGGCCCTGCAGAACCCTCGGCGAGCTTGAGTAACTATTTCCCTGAAGAAGTTGCCCCCTGCCACCCACAGTCCCTCTTCCCAAAGCAGAGTCAACTTGGTGTGTGCTAGTCAGAACTTACTTCAAATAATTATTTTGTCACCTCAGCATGTCTACCTTGGGTTCTCAGGGGAGCTGACACCAACTAGTCAGGATCTTTAGACTTCTCTGAAATACAGCTTAAGGTAATGTGTGGATTTGGTCTTTATAGATCTGTGCTGTTAGGTGACAACCCTGGGGCAGAAGCTGCTTCAGGTACTAGAGCCATGGCAAACAAAGAGTTAATTTGAAAACTCTGATACCTTGGGCCTCTGTATTTATGTCTAGAGTCTTGGATAGGTGGAAACATTAAGGCTTGTTTCTCTGCCCTGGATTTCTTCCCCTGAGGAAAGTCTGTGTAAGCTACTTAACAAACAGGCTAAAAAACAAGCTTTCATGGACCAAGGAATGTCCACCTGTAACCTCCACACTGTGCTTTCAATAAGGCACAGGTCTTCAGATGAAAGTCACTGACATGTGTGGGAGTTCAGAGGTCTGCAGAAGGTTTTAGGTCAAGACAGATTCTTAATTTCATGATTTCTCTAAACACTGATATTTTAATCCACCTGCCTGGGAAAAAATATGATATGTAACTATGATAATTAGTCTTCATTTTTTACTTGATATTTAATCACCTAGGAGACACACTTCTGGGCCTTCTATGTGGGTATTTCCAGAGATATCTCACCAATAAAGGAAGACCAACCCTTAATTTAGACAGCATTATCCCACAGGCTTGGGTCCCAGACTAAATAATTACTTTAAAAGGGAGGGCCAGCTGGGTACTAATCTCTATCCATCTATCTATCTGTCTGTCTGTCTATCTATCTATCTATCTATCTATCTGTTGGGCCTTGGACCCATTTAACCTGTTACCTTCAGTCACGTAGGACAGGTAGAGGGTGTGATTAACAAGTCTCTACCTCCAGAGATTTAAATATTAATGAATTATCAAAAGGCCAGGGGCGTAGCTAATTAAGTTATTCCCTCCCCTTTCTCCCTTCCCTATAAGACTGGTCTCCCCTGGCTTTTGGCGGGGAAAGCGCGTACCAGTTGCGCCCATTCACCATGCAATGAACAATAAAAGCTTTGGAAAACCGGACTCCACGTGTCCATGGTCTCTCCGCCTGATTCCCAGCTTTTGGAACCCTGGAACCTTGCCGATGCAGCCGCCGGCCCGCCCACCGACAGCTGCGTGAATGTGGGATCCTCCGCTGGCGGCGCGGGAAGCCCTGGTGCCGGACCACCTTGAGACTCTGTCGCCAGACTCCCTTCCCCCCGCCCGCGAGATTTTTTCCCCACATCTATCTATCTATCTATCTATCTATCTATCTATCTATCTATCTATCTACCTATCTACCCATCCATCCATCTTTCTGTCTCCCTATCACTACGTCTATCTCTGTTTCTCTGTCCATCTGTCTTTCTTTCTGTCTCTCTCTCCTTTCCTCCCTCCCTTCCTCCGTGTGTGTGTGTGTGTGTGTGTGTGTGTGTGTGTGTGTGTGTGTGTGTGTGTGTGTTTCCTGACCAGGAGCATTATATAACAAACTGTTTATTTTGCCTGTAGTAACACTTTATCAAAAAATTATGGGCTGCTTCTCCTTAGACTGTGAGCCCAAACCTGCATCTTTAAAATGCTTTTGTCTGTGTTTTGTCACAGCAAAGAGAAAAGCAACTAAAATGGTGATCATGCCCCAAACCTGGGCAAGTTATTTGATTTCACAAATTGTGCCTTCCAATAGGAAGGTAGAGAAAGTAAGCAAATAAATGGAACATACATGGACAGCAATCCAAATAAAGAAAATAAAACCTAGGCACAGAACATGGAAATAAGTATTTCCAATGTATGCAGGTTAGAATACCTGACCTGGCATGCTTACTTTACAAACTGAAGTGTCATCTCTCCCTGTGAACTTACAGTAAAGGTAAGTGAGATTTTTATAAACAGATATTTCTAGATTTTTTCAGGATCATATATTGAACCTCAGTTAGTGCTCAATGGTATGTGACAATGAGATTGTAGTTGGCATGTATCTGAATAACAAGTAATTTTACTGATGCATTCATCCAATAAGTATCCATGTGTCAAGATACCATAATGACAAATGTAGAACTGTCCTCTGATGTATTAGTTTCCTACTGCTTCTATAACAAATTAGCATAGACACTGTGACTTAAATAGCAAATTATTACCCTATACTTCTGTGGGTTTCACTTGATGGCTGTAAAAAAGACTATAGCCTTCCCCCACAGTTCTAGAGGAGAAACTATATCCTTTCCTTTCCCATCTTCCAGAGTTAATGAATTCTGTGGCTCGTGGCACTTTCTCCATATTCAACCCCATGTACAGGTCACATCATTCTGAATTCCAGTTTTCCTTTTCCACTCCAGAGAAGCCTTGTGACTGCACTGGGCCACTGGGCTAGTTCCCTCACCTCCATATCTTAAACCTAATTTTATGTGCAAAATCTCTTTGCCTCTAACAAAGTAACATTTTCACAAGTCCCATGAGTTATGGGTGTGAATATCTCTGAAAGAACATTTTTTTTCCTGACATACTTGGCTGTCTCAGGTCTTGTATACGGGGTGAAGCTTTTACCAAGTGTTTCCAGGCTAATGGTATCCACACTACCTCCCTATCCTGACTCCACAGAAGTGGGATGAACCTAGTGTAACTCTGACAGCATCCTTGGAGGGGGACACAGTATTTTCCCAGAGGGACAGAAAGGAGAGCAGAAATGCTCCATTGGCCATTATAAGTGAGCTTACATTTTGGAAAGAAGAGATGACAGTTAATCAAAATACAAATCCTGCATCATTAGTCTTTATCTACTTGATTATTGAGCATAAGCTGACTTCATAGCACACAGGGATTTAACCTCAGTATACTAATTAGCATTCATGAATGAGTCTTGCTCAGTTAATTCACTAGATAAAATATTTACTTCTTGAAATTCTCTTGTTACTTTAATTGTCGTTGTGTATAAATTATGTTATTGTGGATTTATTGGAAATCCATTCATAGTTTCCCAGGTATAGCCAAAGTAATCACCATTGAGCCCCATAGTTCACCAACAGAGTGGTTATTTTGTGCACCATTTAACATTCATGATCATGCCAACCCCTGCTGTCTCAGATTTTGCAATCAGCAAACAGAATTCAAAGCATGAAAAATAATCTGTATTTAGCCTTAAAATTCCCTGTGTAGGGCTGATGAACCATAAATTCTAAATTTTGAATAAAATTCTGAACTTAAAAGACCAGAATCAGGAGAGAAATTATACAAATGGTCTTAAAAGTGATAAAAAGCCACTGAACAAGAAATGCAGGTGTCAACCTTCACTGTTTTATCAAAACTTGTGCTAGCCTATCATATCCCATAAATTGAGAAGAATGGTTCACAAATTTGAAGAAGCCAGGCACAGAAATCAGAAAGGCATACCAACCTGAGAGGACCACAGGCATGTCTAACCCTTCCAATGGTTGCAGAGAACCTGATCTACCATCTACAAGATAAGAGGGATATGTAGGTACCTGGAAAAGGGCTCCCTAGCTGTCATTCTGTTTGCTATTGTTCTGCACAGATCACAGAAGGGTGTCTCTTCATCTAGTCCTTTACATAGTAGACTGCACCATCTTAGAGACAGATGGACCATGTGGTAATCACATCTTTCACTTTTTTCCCCTCTCATTTTTTATGACTATGGTACTGTCTAGTGAGTATTTAATAAACATTGGAGAATGAGGAGTTCAGCAACAGCTGATGACTGACATTATGTCCCCTGATGTGTCACATTATGCATGCTTTTGTGTATTTGCTGAGATGTGTGCTTTGACTCTCTCTTCTATGTGGTCCATGAGACCTACACTCACTAATCTGTGTGTTCTCTATTCACCCTATCTCCCCAACTCAGCTACCAGCCTTTGAGTTTCTAAGGCTGAATCCTAATCCTTTTCCAGACAAAACTTCTGACTAATACTATTTCTCTAAGTCTCTTCATCTGGTCATCTACAAACAACTATTTGTTTGACCCAGATCTGGAATGACTTTCTGCCTTCGTTCAGTACTCTGAATACACTTGATTTGAACTTGACTGACTGCATTCTCAGAGAAACAGTAGGAGAATTCACTGAGCATATATTTCCCTTGGGAAAATATTTATGAATAGCTTCTAAATTACTCAGAAGTTAGGTTCTTCATTAACAACAAAACCAAAACCAAAACAAACCAAATCTCAGAAATTTAAGAGAAGTGAATTTTATTACATCAAGTGAAGGAACCCCAGGAAATTCCTCCTTGTGGCTAGCTATGGTTTCAGGTTCAATTTATCTCAACATGTAGTCTTGGAATTGTTCTAGAAAGAAAATCAGAAGTACTTGAAAAATCGCACTCACTCCAAGGCCGAAAGATGCATGAATACCTCCACTGATTCTCATTTGCTGGAACTAGTCACATGGTCCCACTATCCTGAAGAGAACTGGCAATTAATTTTCTAATAGTCTCTAAGAGTTGGCAGGGTAATGAAAGCACCCTTTCCAGCAGCTGAACTCTGACATTCACCCAGTAAGGAAGATGCAGTCTTGCCCATTGACATTAAGTCCTCATTTTTCTCAGTGTCTGACTTTGAGTACAATGAATTTTTTTTTGAATAGTTAAGGAAGCTCAGTCAATTCAAGAACATCGAGACCATCAGTGGCCAGGAATAGCAGGGGAAAGTGTTAATCTGGCAGAAAAGTGAGCCCAGGGCAAGTTGGGTCAGAGAGTAGTGTCAGAACCAGGAGCACAAGATTCCCCAACATCCATCCTACCTCTCTGAGAGCAAAACATATTCAAATCAGAGCCTTAGAACTTGGAGAGATCTCTCTCTTCCTCTCTCTCCCTCTCCCCTCTCTCTGCTACCCAATACAACCCACTTGTCCTACACTATTATTACCTATTATTAATTTATCGGCTTTAGCTCCTGAACAGCCTTGTCTCTAAGCACTATTGGTGACTTTGAACAGAAACTTGCATGGCGCATGTCTCCTATGCTGCTGGAAAATGAAGAGATGCATAGGGGCGGTATTTTCAGGAATCTGTTTTGCTTTGTGAAATACAACCAGACCATTACACCAGTCCAAGAATGTTGTCTTCTGGGCCATGTAGTCATGGTGCTACCCAACAATGGCTGCAAAATTAGGATTGCCTATAGAATGAAATAAAACTAAATTTATTTTCAAAGAAACCAGTAACCACTAAAAAGTAATTCTACTATGGTAGATTCCAAAGCTTAGTGTATTTATCCTTGGTGCAATAGCATACCAAGGCTATTTAGGTGTGATGCATGAAGTATCCTGGAAGAATGACAACATACAAAGATAAACCCTGTCTTTTGGGGTCTCTGCATCCCTGAATTTAGCAATTGAATGATTTTCTATTTATTAACAAGTTGAAATAGCTATAAACTCGCAGTTATCTACCTTATTAACCAACATCCATCTCTATTTGTGTCTCAATGCATTAAAATTATAATTAATGTTTTCTAGTATTGATTCTTAGACTTTGTCCTGATCAAGGGCATCATTTCTACCAAGACAGAGATACTTTTCTTGCTGTCTAAATATTCCTCCCTATTTTCCTCTGTGGACCCATTCTTCCGGAACAAGGTCACACCTTCAGACAATCCCTGGGTTTACCCTGAGCTCTGACAGCATTGACTTGATTAATTAATTTATTGGTCATGTTGTCATGTGATTATATCTTACTGTGGCTATTTCAATATTGAATTCAAGGTGATAAAAACATGAAAGAGCCATCCAAGTAATCTAGCATCATGTTTTAGTGGAAACAGTATTCGTAAAGCAGATGTCTACTGATTAAAACAAACTGGGAGTCACTGTGAATGTGTGTGATCTTTGGCAACAATATGATGGAGCCAGAGAAAACAGAATTGATTGTAGTTCTGCAACTTACCAGCAGTATATCTTTGGGCAGCTCATTCTATTCAGCTTCAGCTTCCATCCTATAAAAAGGAAATGATGATGGTAGTATAAAGGATGATCTGCCATATTTCTCAGGTATTGGGTGGGACATATTTTACACTGTGACTAAATGCCCAACAGACATAACTAACAGAAGGAAGGATTAGTTTTGTCTCATTTTAAAAGTGTCAGTCAACTATTGTAGGAAGGTCATGGCATAGCTAGACAGACAGGAAGCAAGCTGGAGCGATAACTGGAATGAGCCAGTACTTGGTACAGCTTCCAGATATACACACCAGGTGAGTCACTTCCTAAAACCAGGTCCTACATTCCACACTTCCACCACCTCTCAATAGTCTGTTCATGTTTGTGCTCTGTGGATGTATTAATCATTTATGAGGTCAAAGCCCCCCCCCATTCTAACTGTCTGTGAAAATATCCCCATATATATGCCTAAAGATTAATTTTACTAATCCCATAGATTTCTCAATCCAATCAATGAGACAATCAAGATTAATCATCTCAGACAGCAACATTTGCCTAAATGCCACTGGCAGCTATCTGATATTTATGCTCTCCAACCTTCTTACAGACAAAAGCTCAGTTCTGTTCATTGTGTAAAGATAATTTGTTTAAGACACTTTTAGGTGATTTGCTTTGGCCAGCAAGTCAGATATCTGTGAAAAATTCTCAACTTTGCTTCCATTTTCATGTGATAGCTGCTTCTCTTTTCTCTTTCCTCCTTTTCTAACACTCCTTCCTCTCTTTCTCCTTGTCCACATGCCCAAAACACCTGTTTTTTTTCTGCTTTCTTACTTCATCTTCTTTTTCATCGACTTCCCTTTTCTGCCTGAAATCTGACCCCAAGAGGGAAATTACCAATTCAACAAGCATTAATGAGAGATTGCAGTGTTCCAAGCATTGTCATCCATGTCACCAGGAACAGAGCAAATGTGGACCCTATATTCTAGTATGAATAAGTAACAGTCAACAAATTTAATAGGTAAATTATATAATATGTCATGCTGGGGATGAAGGAAGAATAAAATAAAAGATCAGACATCATAAAGGTAGCATCCATTAGAAATACTATGGTAAAGATGGATCACCAGAAGATGATTTTCAGACAACATTGTGCAGGAATTAGGAAGAAGCCATACCAGTAATGCAGAGGGGAACACAGGAAGAGTAGCCAGTGCCCAGTGGTGGAAGACCTGCTGGATAGATTAGTTTGAGCTTCAGCACCACATAAATCACGCACAACAAAAGTGTGCCTAGAATTCCAGCACCAGGGAGCTACAGTTCAAGGTCACTGTTACCAAATAGAAAATTTGAGGCCAGCCTGAGATGCAAGACAGTTTAAGTCAAAAAAAAAAAGAAAAGAAAAAGAAAAGAAAAGAAAAGAAAGAAAGAAAGAAAGAAAGAAAGAAAAAAGGGAAAAAGGAAGGAAGGAAGACAAAAAAGGGACAAAATAGAAAAGGATTTTAAAAAGCATGAAAATAAATACAAAAATAAATAACCACTCTTGATACTACAAATTGAATTAGACAACATGGAGGTATGAATAAAACAGAAAACAATGATGCTAGGATTTGATTTGGGTCAGGGTGTCAAGCAGTATTTCTGAACATAAGTCTGGAAGCTCACATCATGGAAAAACCAATGTACAAGAATAAATGTTGGTGGGAAAACACAGCATTAACCAGTGACCAAAGAATGGAGAAACTGGCACTTTGCTTGCCAATCGTCTTGTCAACTAGGGGTTAAGGAGTTGTAGATATATGATAAAAACCTAAAAGCTGCAAACTAATCAGTAAAATGCTTCCATTGCAAGCATGAGAACCCAGGTTTGACCATCAGCATCTGCATTAACAAAACAAAGCAAAACAAAACAAACAAAAATGCTAAACAAAGTACCATATGCTTGTAATCTCAGTTCTGGGGAGGTGGAGACAGATTCATTGGGTCTACTAGCCAGCCAATGTAGCTTACATGGTGAATTCCAGGCCAGTGAAAAACACTGTCAAAATGCCGGGTGGAATTTTCCTAAGCTGATAATGCTTCACCAAGACCCATAGATCATCTAAGCCCAAAACTCCACATAAAAAGCCCTCTTTTAAGTTGCCAGCCAAGGTTGATCAAGAGAGCCCCAAACCATCACAGGCTATGATTCCCCATCCCCAACCTCAGAGGTAAAAGTAAATACCTATTGCTAAAGGCATCAGATATTTTAGATGCTGGCCTAGAGGCCCTAAGCAGGATTTGATCTGAAAGCCCCCTCCCTGTGCACCATTTTTCACAATACCAAAAGGTGCTCTATACAAGCTTCCAATGGAGGGAAGAAAATAAAGTTCCCACATAGCTACAGTGTCTATGAACCACAACAGTGACTAGCATGACATCGTCTATGAACCACAACAGTGACTAGCATGACATCATAACCAAGAGTGCAGTAGTGCTGAGCATACTTACTTTGCTGGAACCAACAGCTCTTTAATTAGACTTAAGACCCAGTCAACAAAGGGAAACCATATCCGGTACTGAAACCCAGAGACTTTGAAGACAATCACCAAGTTAATAAATCAGTGGGTCTTTGTAGAGAGACTGTCTTGTGTATCATATGGATGCATCACCTGTCAATTAAAAAAAATATGGCCTATAGGAAAGGGTAGAATATAAGGGAGGATATCTAGGATGCAGAAAGAATTCTGGGACAGAGTGAGGCACAAGGAGATTTGCCCAGGAAGATGTAACAAGATGGACGCATGGTGCCTTAGCATAGGTGAGCAGCCATGTGGCAGAATGTGCATTAGAATAAATGGGTTAATTTAACTTATGATCTACTCAGAGAAGAGCCTACCTATACGGCCAAGGTATTTGTAAATATATTTTGAGTCTGAGTCTTATTTCTGGGAGCACAGAGATGGGAGAAACAACCAGACAGAACTTCTACAAATGGCTTCCAAGGTAGGGCATAGAACCAAACTAACCTAAGATAACTTTCTGGATGCAGACACCAATTCTCCTCCAAAACAAAATAGCTTTCAAGATCTATCTCTTTAAGAAAAGAGGCTGGGGGAGGGAGCAAGAATTTCTTTCTTTCCCTTCCTTTTCTCTGTTCTTCTTTCTTTCTTAGGTAAGGAGAAGGAGGTTGAGATGAAAGGGGGGAGATATGGAAATATTATAGGAATAATAATGAAAAAGTGGGTAGATTATTTAATCTACTCTTACACCAAAAAACATTTTATATCCATAATCTTACATTGGTATAGATTTTTATGATTTGATGCAAAACTAAGGTTACATTTTGCTATATTGGTATAGAGTTTTGTATATTGATTCAGAAATTAGGTTGTTCTGATATATCAGTACAGAATTGTGTATACTGATAGATAAATCAGGTTATTTTGATACATGGGTATAGGTTATTGTATATTGATATGAATTTAAGCTTAATTTTGATACACATAATGTGTATATGTTTTAAATTTTTATGTGAAAAATATGCCTCTATAATTCTTTTTTTATTTAATCTTTTATTTATTTTCTTACACTCCGATTTTATTCCCTACCCAAAATCCACCCTCTAATTGTTCCACATCCCATACCTCCTTCCCACAACCTTGTCTCCATGAAGATGTCTCCACCACACACTATCCAACCAACCAGACCTCTAATCTACCCGGGGCCTCCAGTCTCTTGAGGGTTAGGTGCATCTTCTCTGACTGAACTCAGACCCAGCAGTCCTCTGCTGGATATGTGTTGGGTACTTCATATCAGCTGGTGTATGCTGCCTAGTTGATGGTCCAGTGTTTGAGAGATCTCCGGGGTCCAGATTGAAACTGCTGGTCCTCCTACAGGGTCACCCTCTTCCTCAGCTTCTTCCAGCTTTCCCCTAATTCAACCACAGGGATCAGCAGCTTTTGTCCATTGGTTGGGTGCAAATATCTGCATCTGACTCTTTCAGCTGCTTGTTGGGTCTTCCAGAGGGTAGACATGATAAGTCCCTTTTGGTGAGCCCTTCATAGCCTCAGTAACAGTGTCAGGCCTTGGGACTTCCCCTTGAGCTGGATCCCGCTTTGGGCTTGTGAGCTGGACCTTCTTTTCCTCAGACCCCTCTCCATTTCCATCCCTGCAATTCTTTCAGACAGGAACAATTATGGGTCAGAGTTTTGACTGTGGGATAGCAACCCCCTCTCTCATTCGATGCCTTATCTTCCTGCTGGTCATGGGCTCTGTAAATTCTCTCTCCCTACATTCTGGCATTTCATTTAAGTTTCCTCCCTTTGAGTCCTGAGAGTCTCTCACCTCCAGGTACCCAGTGCATTCTGAGGAGCCCCCCCCCCCCAGCCTTCTACCTCCCTAGGTTGCCTGTTTCCATTCTGGCCCCCAAGGCTTCAGTCCTTTTCCCTCACCCAATACCAGATCAGGCTCCCCTCTTTCCCCCTTTTCCCCCTCCCTGTCCACTTTCCCTCCCAGGTCCCTTCCTCCCTCCTTCCCCACTTGCAATTGCTTTCTACACCCTCTCAAGTGGGACTGAGGCTTCCTCACTTGGGTCCTTCAGCTGGTTGACCTTTTTGATTTCTGTGGACTGTATCTTTGGTATTCTGTACTTTTTTTCTTTTTTGGCTAATATCCACTTATTAGTGAGTACATACCATGCATGTCCTTTTGGGTCTGAGTTACCTCACTCAGGATTATATTTTCTAGTTCATCCATTTGCCTGCAAAACTCAGGATGACCTCATTCTTAATATCTCAGTAGTATTCCATTGTGTAAATGAACCACATTTTCTGTATCCATTCTTCTGTCATGGGACATCTGGGTTGTTTCCAGATTGTGACTATCACAAATAAGGCCACTATGAACATATTAAGACATGTGTGCCTGTGGCATAGTGGGGCATCTTTGGGTATATGCCCAAGAGTGGTATAGTTGAGTCTTCAGGTCCAATTTTCTGAGGAACTTCCAGATTGATTTCCAGAGTGGCTGTACCAGTTTGCAATGCCACCAGCAATGGAATAGTGTTCCTCTTTCTCCACATCCTCACCAACATGCATTGTCACCTGAGGTTTGCTCTTAGCCATTCTGATTAGTTTAAGGTGAAATCTCAGGGTTGTTTTGATTTACACTACTCTGATCACTACAGACTTTGAATATTTTTTTTAGGTACTTTTCAGCCATTCAAGATTCCTCTATTGTGAATTCTTGGTTTAGTTCTCTACCCCATTTTTAGGTTGGGTTGTTTGATTTTTTGGTGGTTAGCTCCTAGAGTTATATATATATATATATATATATATATTGGATATTAGCCCCCTGTCGGATGTGGGGTTAGTGAAGATTTTTTTCCCAATCTGTAGGTTGCCAATTTGTCTTATTGACTAAGTCCTTTATCCTATAGAAGCTTTCCAGTTTCATGAGTCCCCATTTATCAATTCTTGATCTTAGAGCATGAGCCATAGGAGTTCTGTTTAGAAAATTTCCCAATGAGTTCAAGGTTCTTTCCCACTTTCTCTTCTATTAGATTCAGTGTATCTGGTTTCATGTTGAGGTCCTTGATCTACTTGGACTTGAGCTTTGTGCAAAGTGACAAATATGTGTCTATTTTCATTTTTCTACATGCAGACAGCCAGTTAGACCAGCACTTATTGAAGATGCTTTCTTTTTTGCATTGTATACTTTTAGCTACTTTGTCAAATATCAAATGTCCATAAGTGTGTGGTTTTATTTCTGGGTCTTCAGTTCTATTCCATTGATCAACATGTCTGTCTTTGCACTGATACCATGCAGATTTTATCATTATTGCTTTGTAGTAAAGCTTGAGTTCAGGGATGGTGATTCCCTAGCCATTCTTTTATTGTTAAGAATTGTTTCCACTATTCTAGTTTTTTTGCCTTTCCAAATGAATTTGAGAATTGCTCTTTTTATGTCTTTGAAGAACTGTATTGGTATTTTAATGGGGATTGAACTGAATCCTGCCTTTGGTAGGATGGCTATTTTTACTATATTAATTCTGCCAATGCACGAGGAGGGGAGATCTCTCCATTTATTGAGATCTTCTTCAATTTCTTTCTTGAGAGACTTGAAGTTATTGTCATACAGAGCTTTCCCTAGTTTGGTTAAAGTTATACCAAGATATTTTATATTATTTGTGGCTATAGTAAAAGGAGTTGTTTCCCTAATTTCTTTCTCAGCCTGTTTATTTGTGTAAAGAAAGGCTACTGATTTATTTGAGTTAATTTTATATCTGGCAACTTTGCTGAAGTTGTTTATCAGCTGGAGAAGTCCTCTAGTAGAATTTTGGGGGTCACTTATGTGTACTATCATATCATCTGCAAATAGTGATACCTTTATTTCTTCATTGTCAATTTGTAGCATTTGATCTCTTTTTGTTGTCTTACTGTTCTATCTAGTACTTCAAGTACTATATTGACTAGATATGGGGACAGTGGGCATCTGTGTCTTCTCCCCAATTTTAGTGGAATTGCTTCGAGTATGTTTCCATTTAATTTGATATTTGCTGTTGGTTTGCCAAAAATTGGTTTTATTATGTTTAGGCATGGGTCTTGAATTTCTGATCTCTCCAATACTTTTATCATGAAGGGGTGTTATATTTTGTCAAATGCTTTTTCTGCATCTAAGGTGATGACCATGTGATCTTTTTCTTTGAGTTTGCTTATATAGTGGATTATGTTAACAGATTTTCATATATTGAACCAACCTTTCATCCTTGGGATGAAACCTACTTGATCGTGGTGAATGATGGTTTTGATGTGTTCTTGGATTTGGTTTGTAAAAATTTTTTGAGTATTTTTGCATTGATATTCATAAGCAAGATTGGTCTGAAGTTCTCTTTTTTGGTTTGTTCATTGTGTGGTTTAGGTATCAGAGTAATTGTGGCTTCATAGAATGAATTGGGTAGTGTACCTTCTGATTCTAATTTATGGAATAGTTTAAAGAATATTGGTATCAGGTCTTCTTTTAAGGTCTGGTAGAATTCTACACTAAATCCATCTGGCCGTGAGCTTTTTTTTTTTTTTTTTTTTTTTTTTTTTTTTGGTTGGGAGGTTTTTTGTTAGGAGCCATGCTGCGTTGCTGAAGTAGCTATATGCTCGCCATTATAAGATGGCGCTGGCTTCCTGTTCCTGGTTCTTCTTGGCCTTGGTGTCTGCAGCTGTGCGCACGCATAGGCACGAATTCTCCCGCTGATAGTACTATCAGTGGATATGTAAATGAGACCCCAGTCTGTAAGCCAATGAGGACAGATCATGTCTCTTTGATAGTATATAAGTCAGTACATTCTGGGGCTTGGGGTTCTTCCTTTGTTCTCCATCTTGCATCCTTCTAACTAAAAGAGCTGTAACAATAAAAGACGCTGTCAGAAGAATCTTGAATGTGACGTGCTCCTTATCGGCGAGGTAGCGTGTCGCAGTTTTTAATGACTTCTATTTTCTATGTGATATGGACCTGTTTAGATAGTTCACCTACTGTTGATTTAACTTTGGTATGTGGTATCTGTCTAAAGAAACATCAATTTTATCTAGGCTTTACAGTTTTGTTGAGTATAGGCTTTTACAGTAGGATCTGATGATTTTTTTTGTATTTCTTCCATTTCTCTTGTTATGTCTCCCTTTTCATTTCTGATTTTATTAATTTTGATTCTGCCTCTGTGCCTTTTAGTTAGTATGGCCAGGGGTTTATCTATCTTGTTGATTTTCTCAAAGAACCAGCTTTTGATTTTGCTGATTCTTTGCATTATTCTCTTTGTTCCTATTTGATTGATTTCTGCCCTGAGTTTGATTATTTCCTGCCATCTACTCCTCTTACTTCTTTTTGCTCTAGAGCTCTCAGGTGTGCTGTTAAGTTGCTAGTGTAAGATCTCTCCAGTTTCTTTACCAGGGCAGTTAGTGCTTGAATTTTTCTCTTAGCATTGCTTTCATTGTGTCCCATAAGTTTGGGTAAGATGTGTCAAATTTTTCATTAAATTCCAGGAAGTCTTTAATTTCTTTCTTTATTTCTTTTCTGACCAAGTTATTATTGAGTAGAGAGTTGTTCAGTTTACACATGTATGTGTGATTTCTGTTGTTTCTGCTGTTATTAAAGACCAACCTTAGGCCATGGTGATCTGATAGGATGTATGGAATTATTTCAATCATCTTGTATCAGTTGAGGGTTGTTTTGTGACCAATTATCTGGTTCATTTTGGAGAAGGTATCATGAGATACTGAGAAGGAGGTATATTCCTTTGTTTTAGGATGAAATGTTCTGTAGATATCTGTTAAATCCTTTTGGTTCATAACTTCTATTAGTTTCACTGTGTCTCTGTTTAGTTTCTGTTTTAATGACCTGTCCATTGGTGAGAGTGGGGTGTTGAAGTCTCCCACTATTATTGTGTGGGATTCAGTGTGTGTGTTGAGCTTTAGTAAAGTTTCTTTTATGAATGTGGATGCCCTTGCATTTAGGGCATAGATACTCAGAATTGAAACTTTCTCTTAGTGATTTTCCCTTTGATGAATATGAAATGTCCTTCTTCATCATGCTTGATAACTTTTGGTTGAAAGTCTATTTTGTTGAATATTAGGATGGCAACTCCAGCTTGTTTCCTGGGACCATTGCTTGGAAGACCTTTTTCCATTCTTTTACTCTGAGATAGTGTCTGTCTTTGTGATTGAGGTGTGTTTCTTGTATGCCCCAAAATACTGGAACTTGTTTGCATATCCTGGCTATTAGCTTATGTCTTTTTATAGATGAATTGAGTCCATTAATATTGAGAGATATTAAAGACAGATGACTATTGGTTCCTGATATGTTTGGGGGTTTTTTGTAGGTGGATTTACATGATTGAGGCTCTCTCCTTTTGGCTTTGTAGTGAGATGATTAATATCTTGTTTTTTCTTTGGTGTAGGTACCTTCCTTGTGTTGGATTGTTTCTTCTAGGATCCTCTGTAGGGCTGGATTGGTAGACAGATATTATTTGAATTTGGTTTTGTCCTTGAATATTTTGTTTTCTCCACCTATGTTGATTGAGAGCTTTGATGGGTATAGTAGCCTGGCTGGCATTTGTGTTCTCTTGGAATCTGCATGATCTCTGACCAGGCTCTTCTGGCTTTCAGAGTCTCTGTTTAGAAGTCTGGTATAATTCTGATAGGTCTACCTGTATGTTACTTGTCCCTTTTCCCTTGCAGCTTTTAACATTCTTTCTTTGTTCTGTGCATTTAGTGTTTTGATTATTATGTCACAAGAGGATTTTCTATTCTGGTACAATTTGTTTGGTGTTCTATAGGCTTCTTGTACCTTTAGAGCCATCTCTTTCTTTAGGTTGGGGAAGTTTTCTTCTATGATTTTGTTGACGACATTTTCAGGTCCTTTGAGCTGGGAATCTTTGTTCTCCTCTATTCTGATTCCTCTTAGAGTTTGTCTTTTCATTGCATCCGGAATTTCCTGGATGTGTTGGGTTAGGAGTCTTATGTTTTGAATTTTCTTTGACAGTTGTGTCAATCTCTTCTACAGTATCTTCTACACCTGATATTCTCTCTTCTATCTCTTGATTCTGTTGGTGATACTTACATCTGTAATTCCTGACCTTTTCCTTAGGTTTTCCATTTCCAGGTTTGTTTCCGTTTGAGTTTTCTTTGTTTCTACTTCCACTTTTATGTCTCTGACTGCTTTATTTAAATCTTTCACCTGTTTAATTGTGTTTTCTTGTAGTTATTTAAGGGGTTTATTTGTTTCCTCTTTAAGGGCTTCTACCTGTTTGCCTGTGTTTTCCTGTATTTCTTTCAGTGAGTTATATATATATCCTCCTTAAAGGATTCTATTATCTTCATGAGATAGGATTTTAGGTCAGCTTCCTGATTTTCAGATGTATTGGTATATTCAGGGCTTGCTGTGGTAGCAGAACTGAGTTCTGATGATGCCAACATATATTGGCTTCTGTTGCTTATGGTCTTGTGCTTGCCTCTTGCCATCTGGTTATCCCTTATGTTTGTTGGTCTGAGTGACTCTGTCTGGGGTTTGCCTCTTTTGTCCCTGAGTTACTTCAGGTCTCCCAGTAGGCCTGCGGCCCTGGTTGTAGCAGACCACCTGTGGGGCCTTCCAACTGGGGGCTCTTCAGAGGGGCAGAGCAGCTGCTGATCTGTTGCCCTGGCTGCAGTAGATCTCCTGAGAGTTCTTCAGACTGTTGTGTCTTCAAAGTAGCAGTCAAGGTATTGTCCCAAGGTGCCTACTGACAGTGGTTTCTGTTTCGCTGTGTGCAGCAGAACTCCTGGGATGCTATCAGTCTGTCCAGTCAGTTTTCCTGCATGCCACGGAGTCCTAAGGATCCTCTGGGATGGCTCAGGATATGGTGTCTTCAGGGGAGCAGACCAGCTAGCAGTCTGCCCCAGCAGAAAGAACCAGGACAAAGGGGAGTGATATTTGGGAGGTGGGGGTTTTTGGTGTGTGATGGGTCCTGAGTTCACTGGGCTCCCAGCAGCAGCTCTAGGACTTGGGGGAGGGAAGGGTTTTTACCAACTTCTCTGAGTGCAGTGGATCCTCTAGGATAGCTCAAGGTATGGTGTCTTCAGGGGAGCAGACTAGCTAGCAGTCTCACCTTAAAGATACAATGTAAAGTTCTAGTCCTGCTGCTATTATGAAATGTTATGCATAAATTTAAAAAAAAAAAGTTGTAGTCAGATAGTCAAACTCATGATCATATTAGATACTACTTTAGTTAATTACAAAAAAAATGTTTTAAAGATTATTCAGACAGTAAATAGCTAAGAATAAACAATGTTTGACAATTCAGATATGCTGTAGATAGATAGTTGGTCTTCAAAAACCTCGGAGATCCAAAGACTATAACATTTAAAATTATTTCATCACTAAGAGACCTTTTGACTATGAGACAGGTCTGTTCCTAACAGTACCCCTATTACACTTCAAAGATGATAAGCACAATAACCTCCATATGGAGTTGCTTCACTTGTGGCAAGCTAATCACTAGGCAAAGAAAATGTCTATGCTTCAACTAAAAACAAATCTGTCCAGAAAGAACAAATGGATACAGGGTGATGACTGCCAAGCTCTTCCTAGACAGAGTAAGCAAGTCCTTCACTAAAAGTCTATCAGATATATTGAGCCATAAAGTTGAAGATGGATGCTCCAATGTTACAGAGACAATTCTGAGTTGCTGTCTAGGCAGCCAACTGTCTGTCATTTCTGTAATTTTGGAAGTGTTTGCCTGCACTTCCTCCTTACTCAGGTAATAATTATTCCTTATCAGGTATCTGCTGGGATTAAAGACTAGATTGTTATAGTCTCACAATTAATCTTGAATTACTTATGATTTAAGAAGATGTTTTAGGTCTAAATAATGTTTTTAGGTTGGTAATGCAAATTAGGATAAAATTTGAATTAGGTACAAAACTTTCAATACCCTAAGATAGAATAGATAATAGAAATGATTTTTCTGTGATTGCCAAATACTATAGACAGGACACTGAAAATGTATAACATACCTTAGAATTTCATAATTGTTATTATTGTATTCAAGTATTTTATTTGAAAGAAAAAGGCCTTTTATTGTACTAAAAAGAGGAATTATAGAGAGACTATCTGTGTAGTATATGAATGCATCACATGTCAGTTTTAAAAAACCTATGACTTACAGGAAAGGGTAGACTAGAACATGGGACATCAGGGAGGCAAAAAGAATTCTGGGATAAAGTGAGACTCAGGGAGATTCACCAAGGAAGATGTGGCAGGATGGGATGCAGTGTATCTGAGTACAGGTAATTGGCCACATGGCAGAATGTACATTAGAATAAATGAGCTAATTTAAGTTATGATCTAGTCAGAGAAGAGCCTAGCCATATAGCCAAGGTATTTTTAAATGTATTTTGAGTCTTTTTCCTAGGAGCATGGAGCTGGAAGAACTAGACAGAACTTCTACATATCTTAGTCAGTGTTCTATTGCTGTGAAGAGATAACATGACCATGGCAACCGTTATAAAGGAAAGCATTCAGTTGGGTCTTGCTTATATTTTCAGAGGTTTAGTTCATCACCACCATGGAGATACATGGGCAGACATGATGTTGGAGAAGAAACTGAGTATTCTACATCTGGATTGATAGAAAACAAGAAGAAAGAGCCACTGGGCCTTGCATGGGCTTCTGAAACCTCAAAGCCCATTCTCAGTAATACACTTCCTCTAACAAGATCATACCCCCTGCTCCTTCTAAATAGGGCCACTACTTAGTGACTGAGTATTCAAATATATGACCTTATGACAGCCATTCCTATTCAATCATGACATTCCGCTCTCTGACACCTTAAGCTTATAACCATATCATAATGTAAAAATGCATCCAGTCCAACTCCAAAAGTTCCTATAGTCTATCACAGGCTGGACACTATTTAAAAGTTCATAGTCTATTCTGAGACTCATGGCAATCTCTTAACTGTAACACCCCTATGAAATCAAAATTTAAAATGAGATTACATACTTGCAACATACAATAGCACCTCAATATCATCCCAAAGGAGAGTAAAGGGAGAAAACTGCTGGGATTGAAGACCACAAAGCAAGACCAAAACTAGCTGGGCAAACTCTAAACTCTGCATCTCCATGTTTGATGTCAAAGTGCCTTTCCAATCTCTAATTCTTTCAGCTGTGTTAACAAGAACACTCTTCTCTCTTTTGAATAGTTACCACATCCTGTTAGCAGCTCCCCTTGACAGACATCCCACAACTCTGACATCTTTAATATTTTGATGTCTGCAACAAAATCCAGACTTCACTTTCACGGCTTCACACAATAGCCTCTCTAGAACTCCATGCAGGGATAACCTGGATACATATCTGGTCTTTGTGCCTTTCCTTAGCCATGGAGAAGATTGCTCAACCTCTTTCTTGAAGTATCCTTGACTCTAAAGCCAGAACATGTGGCCAAAGCTGCCAAGTTTTGCTGCTTGCTGATCCTTGGAATTTGGTCGCTCATTCAAATACAGCTGCATCAGCTTTCTGCTTTCAATGGTTTCCTCCACTGCTTAAACTTTCTTTTAATTCCCTTTCTCAAATTGGTAGCTTAGCTGGATGGAGTCTTGCCCTGAGGTTACTATTGCCTTTATTCTATTTAGCATTAGACTTTTAAAAAGACATTTAGTCTCCTTGATCCATTACCTAAGCTCCATTACACTTCCTGGTGCTCCTTTTCTCTTCAAACTGTACATTTTCTATCTTTCCTTGCTCCTTTTCATTATACATCTAAAGAAAAGTGACCACAAATAGCCACATGATACACTCAATACTAAGCTGTCTTAAAATCTCTTTGCCAAAGCCATTAATCCAAAACTTTTCAATTTAGTCTCAGATTTATTTCCTGTCTGTCTGTCTGTCTGTCTGTCTGTCTTTTAACACAGAAGAGAGCAACCACATTCTTTGGCAACATAAGAATGGTCTCTTTAAGTTCCCATATCCCCAGTGTTGTAAGTCACAGCTAAGGTCATCCTCACTGATTCTTGGTCACCTCACTTATCCCAAATCTCTGTCTCTTCATGAAGATGCCCTCTGCCTCCCACCTCTGTCAGTTGGAGATTTCCATTATTCTCATGGCCTTCTAGTCATCTCTCCTGTCCCTCCCCTACATCTGATCTTGTCCCCCCATTCCTCTCTTTATCCCCCTCCCTTCCAGTTCCCTCCCTCCATCTGCATCTTGTAGCAATTGTATTCCCCCTTCTGGGATTCAAGCATTGTTGCTTGTGCCTTGATTCTTGTTTAGCTTCTTTGGGTCTTTGGAGTGAATCATGGGAATCCTGCCACCTCCCGTAGCCAAGCAGGAATTCCAGTGGAGTGATAGAAACACCAACCCACGCACAAAAATTTCAATTCAAAATTTATCCTATCTATAAGAAGTGCAGGCAATGGGCATGGAGCAAAGACTGAGGGAATGGCCAACCAATAACAGGCCAAACTTAAGACCCATCCCATGGGCAAGCACCAAACCCTGACACTATTAATATTACTCTGCTATGCTTGTACACAGGAGCCTAGCATAGCTGTACTCTAACAAGCTCTACACACCAGCTGACTCAGACAGATGCATATACCCACAGTCAAACAGTGAATGGAGTTTGGGGACTCTTATGAAAGAATAGGAGGAAGGACTGTGGCCCCCCAAGGAGATAGGAACTCCACCAGAAGACCAATAAAATCAACTACCCTGGACCCTTGGGGCTCTTAGAGACTGAAGTACCATATAGGAACTGGAACATATAGGAACTGGAACCAGGGCCCCTCACACATATATAGTAGATGTGCACTTGGTCTTCATATGGGTCCTGAACAACTGGCGCAGAGGCTTTCCAAAAAGCTATTGCCTATACATGGGATAAGATGTCTCCTTCTAACTGGGGTGCCTTGGCTGGCCTCAGTGGGAGGGGAAACACCTAGCATCACAGAGACTTGAAGTGCCAGAGTAGAAGAGGACATGGGATAAAGATTGTAAGAGACAGTGACTAGGAGAGGGCCAGTGAGCAGGATGTAAAGTGAATAAGTAAAATGTAAAATTAATTTTAAAAAAGAATGGTCTGTAGGCCACTAATATTCTTCCCTTCTTAAATTTCTTGAGCCAGGCCATCATAAGTCACATGGCTCTCAATACCACTATCTTCCATGTTCTTACTAGAATGACCCATTAAGCTCTGCTTAAGCATTCAGATGCTTTCCTAATCCAAACTCCCGAAGTCCCATTCTGTCAACAAGCAGCATGGCCAAGCCTGTCACAGCAATACTTGACTCTCTAGTACCAATATATGTCTTAGTCAGTATTCTACTGTTGTGAAGAGATGCCATCAATTGCTTATAAAGGAAAGCATTTAATTGGGGTCTGCTTATAGTTTCAGAGCATAATCTCTAACTACATTCTAAATATTTATCCTTATAGCCTTCTCACCTCTCATCAAGGAAAGTTCTCTTTTCACTAGATGAAGACCATTGCAGAAAACCACAACTGATCAAAATGAAGACTTGTGGAGTCCAGTCCAACTGATACATCTTCAACAAAACTCTAGTACCCAATGGCCAGAGATCATTGTAAAAGAAGGATGAAGAGTTTGTAAGAGCCAGATGAACAAGAAGTTTGCTATGAAGTTATATATCCTAAAAATAAATATTAAACAACCTACAACCATAACTTTTCCCAAACATGGCTACCTAAACATGACCTGAACAAGGACAACACTAGTAGATATGCAAACATGAAAGGGGAAATGTTCATGAGACTTCAACCCTACACAAACTATAGGCAACTATGGGCAACCAAGGAATCTTGAGAGTAGGAACAATAGTCTTCCTCAGGAAAAAGAAGTACAATAATTGATGACCCAATACCAAATGGTCAGCCAAACAATCTATATACAAGCAAATAAATTGTATAGACTGCACAGGTTGTATTTACCCATTTAGATAGATAGATAGATAGATAGATAGATAGATAGATAGATAGATAGATAGATAGATACATAGATAGATAGATAGATAGATAGATACATAGATAGATACATAGATAGATAGATAGATAGATAGATAGATAGATAGATACATACATACATAGATACATAGATAGATACATAGATAGATAGATAGATAGATAGATAGATAGATAGATAGATAGATGCAATAACAATTAAAGAAAGAGGCCATAAATTTGAAAGAAAACTAGGAAGTGCATGAGAAAATATGGAAGGAAGAAAAAAAAGAGGAAAGTATGTAATTATATGATGATCTCAAAAATATTTAACATAAACTAAACTATTAAGTGAACATAATGTTTGTGTGGCAATGCTAAGTTCCAGAGATAAGCATTCTAAAAGGCATTTTATATCCTTCTAGAAGTTCTTTTTATAAATATAATTATTTTTAAAAATCGGTAAGTTTAAATATGATTGCGAAGTGCATGCAGCAACACATAAGGACGAAAGCCATGATTGTCACACCCACACATGTTAAAGGCTGAGTAATAATGAAGGTCATAGCCTAATGAGAGAGGAAGTATCCATGGTCTTCCTGAGACTAGGCAGAGACTTTCCAGGAACTTGGCTGTCACTTCCTATTCATTTCAGGGATGTCTTAGGGTGTCTTCTGCACTGAACAAGGAAGGGCAAAAGATAGGCACGTCTTGGCCAAGTTTTCTCTATATTATACTTTGGATAAAATGTTTCTCAAGTGATCAACATGTCTAATGCCCATTTGAATCAAAGCAACCCAAAGGTTGAGTAGCAAAGAAGACATATACAACACAAAGTCGGAAAAGCTAAGCATTTCCATTTTGGTACCCACCAGATAGCTGTAAGTTAAATGGACAAGTTGGTGTTTACTGAAAAACAAATGGCCTTAAGATTCCTGGAAAGTAACCCAAGGGACTGTAACCATCACAACCCATGGGGCAGAGCTGTTATCACAAGGCTACAAGAGACAAATTGCATGTCAGTCAGCTGTGTGTCCTCAAAATTAGTGATTTCCAAGTCACCTAAGAAGAAATAATGCTGTGCGGTTGACTTGGGTTTTTCTCATAATACCACTGGAGAACATAGATTACTCTAACTGTGAGTTTGTCTTTAAAGTAAGGCCAGTAGGATTTCTCAGGACAGATTAGGTCAGCACAAGGAGACAGAAGATAATCAAAGACAGTGCTAAACTTACAGCCCAAAATTTATGATCAAGCAAGATAGAGAAACCAAGTTTTATAGAAACATCAAGTTTGGTTTGGGAAGAATAGGTAATTCAATGTCTATCAGATGCCCAAAGATCAACAACACACTGGTCCTCAGAGCTCAAAAACAAGTGAAAATTTGAGGAACACAGGCATAGAACCACAAAGAGATCATCAAGAATGTAAGTCTGAATAGCAGATCCTGGTTTGAGGGATCTTCGGAGAAAGAGCAAGGAGGATGAGGAGTCACAGTGCAGTGGCAGGAAATCTGGCTATGTGTGGTGTTGAGACGTGTGCTATGCAGAGATGATGGACAGTGGTGATGAGTGCTACTTGGGGAGCCACGTAGACTTGAACACTAGTCTCCCAGTGTAGAGGTCACTTTTGCTGACAGCAACACCCTGGGTATATCCTTGGATTGATTCAGGAAGAATGAGAATGGAGATGAGTGTAAGTGATTCTTTGTGGGGTTATGTTGCTAAGAGAAGATGGTGCAGTCAGTGGTCGGTGGTGCTTGTGGGTGTTTCTTGTTCTTAAATGGAAACTAGAACCACGTCTGTATGTTAATAGCAATAATGAAACACAGAAAATCAAATGATATTGTAGATAAAAGAATTCCTAGAAAGATTCACTTGGGGCAAGGGAGGATCAGTAATGGTTTGAACTAAGAGCATGAATAATTTGTCTTCAGCAGTGTTTGAAAGCTTACTGTCCTACAATGTGGAATCACCAGGAAGGCTGCTGTAAACACAGGTTACTGGTCCTTCATCTCGAGTCATTCATTCTCTGGTAGGAATTGAGAAATGTGCATTTCTAACAAGTCTTTAGGTAGCAGTGATGCAGCTGGTCCAGGGACTGCACCCCAGGAAGTACAGATAGTAACAGATGGGAAGGCAGAGCCATTGGAGAGCCTGCAGACACGTGGGAGGGAAAGGATGTGGAGATTTTCTTCACAGCATTCCAATTTTCAAAGTCAAGTGAGAAGATAGTGTGAGTTGAATGAGGAGGAGGAAGAAGTTTGAGAGGAAAGTAGGAGAGGTGAGAGAAACTAGAAGCAAATGCTAAAAGGGGTAAACACAACCAGGAAGCTGAAACATAATTTAGTGATCCATTATTGCCTCACTCTGATTTGACAATGTCACCGAACCACGATCCCATCACATATCCTAAAGAACAATCTAAAAGGCTCATCTGCCTTGATACTTGGAAACCAGACCCAGGACAATCTTTTCATCAAAACCCTTATCCTTACTAAGTTCCTCTGCATAAACTCCCTTAGTCCCACACCACAGCATGTGTGTTCCAGCAGGCATCTGTGCCTTCCTTCCCTAACACCCCCAGTTTAGCTGCCTAGTTTGAGGCTCTTGTTCGTGCAAGAAAAGTAAACCCTTACTTTGTGAAGACAGTTTCCAACTACTCGTGGTCAAAGGGAATATTTAACTTATGCTGACATGAAAGCCTTTGGTACAATGACACATTTGGGATGGGAATTGATAATAATTGTTGTGATCATCTTCAATATTGCTTCATAAAATGGAAAATGCCTGAGACTTTACCCCACTTAGAACCAACACACTAATGTGCACTGTCTCATTGGCAAAAGGCATGAGATTGCTGAGTCAAAGGCCAAGGATTCTTCCATTTATGGCAATAACATTGTCAGAATTTCATATTCTCTGATTCCCTAGGTTCCCACATCTCAGTCAGGTCAACAGGCATAGATAGATGGTGGCACACAATGAGTGTGCAAAAAACAAACCCTGGGCTTACTCGAAGTTTTTATTGTTAATTTTTTTATTATCAATATCTTATAATAACAATGATAATTGTGACATTATCATATACAGACATAATGTATTTTGTAATTACCTCATCATCACCCCATCACCTATCCTGTGTCATCCCACGCTCTCTGATCTCCTTACTCATCCAAGGTAGTCATAGTCTTGTATTTTCACATGGTGTGTGTGTGTGTGTGTGTGTGTGTGTGTGTGTGTGTATCAATGAGTTTGAGTAGGGTTATTTACAGGAGCACAGACATGGGGGCATTGTTTACAGGACAACTTAGCAGTAGTTATGCCACTAAAGAAAATACCTATCCCTCCCCCAGCAACCCTGAAATGCCTGCAGATCCTCAGGTAGAAGTGGGGCCCCCTGAGCCTCTCCCTATTTATCAGCTATCATGAACAATCAACAAACTCTGTAGCAGGCAGCAACAAGGCAGCTTCCCTCACTGGGAAGAGATAATATTAGGATGATGCTGTAGTCTTTGGCAACTTGTTTGTGTCCACTTCCAGAAATGCAGGCACAGCATAAGGGCCTGGCACATTGGTAATATGAAGCCTGTGGCTGACTACCAGACCCCATGCCCAATCAAGTGTCATTAATTTTTATATTATCATAGTAAGTATTCTAGAACATTCTGAATAGTGAACATGCCCAGCCAAACTGCAATTGTGGGGTTTGTTGATGGAACTAAGATTGAAAATTGGACAATAGGAAAAATTGGTAGGGAATTTACCACCTTGCAGAGACTGCAGAGTTACCACCAGTTACCTTGCTGCTCACTGAAGCCCAGGACCCAGCTCCATTCCTATCTTTGAATTATTTGCACTATTCAGTTACTTGTATTACTGCCAAATGCTGTCCTTTGCTGAGTCAAGACACTCTAAATGTGTCATTGGATACTCGTAAGGTACATCTTGTTCCTGCTTGTTTATTAAGATTTCTAAGAAAAGTATACAATGCTACAGGCTATTACAGTCAGTGCAAAATATTAGCTGGGCTTAGAAATACACAGTACACTTCTAGCCACACCCATCAGCATTCACAGCTGCATTGTAAGAAATTTCAATAAATGACTTTGGTGTCTGGTCCCATTAAAATGTACAATAATCTCTCTCTCTCTCTCTCTCTCTCTCTCTCTCTCTCTCTCTCTCTCTCTCTCCCTCTCTCTCCCTCTCTCTCTCCCTCTGTCTCCCTCTCTCCCTCTCTCTCTTCCTCTTTCTCTTCCTCTCTCTCTCTCTGTGTGCACGTGCACATTCATGCATGCACACGCACACATACAACAATAAATATTTTTGTTCGCGTGCATGCATGTGTGAATGAGAGTGCACAGGTGTTTCAGGCATACGAGAAGGTCAGAAGACAGCCTCCATGTTTGTTTGCCTTTCAAGCTTTCTCCCAAATGCTATGGAAAAGATTTAACAGTACCCATAAGTGAGTGCTGATAACACTGACTGTTGTTGTTGAACATACTTTATAAATGAAACAAATTATTTTGTAGATGAATAGAATAAATATGTTAAATATATGGTGACATTAATTTGCAAAGAAAATTACATTCTGAGCCAAATTTTAATAAATGGTGTCAAGGAAATGTGGTATGGGTGTCTTAGTCAGGGTATTTTTTGTATTCCTTTGTATTCCTGCACAAAACATCATTACCAAGAAGCAAGTTGGGGAGGAAAGGGTTTATTCAGCTTACACTTCCACATTGCTGTTCATCACCAAAGGAAGTCTGTAGCAGGCAGCAACAAGGCAGGAACACACACAGGGAAAAAACTTGGAGGCAGGATCTGATGCAGAGGCCATATTGAGGTGCTTGCTTCCCCTGGCTTACTCAGCTTGCTTTCTTATAGAACCCAGGACTACCATCCCAAAGATGGCACCACCCACAATGGACTGGGCCCTCCCCCTTGATCACTAATTGAGAAAATGCCTTACAGCTGAATCTCATGGAGGCATTTCCTCAAGAGAGACTCTTCTCTGTGATAACTCCAGCTTGTGTCAAGTTGACACACAAACCTGGCCAGTACAATGGGTATTTGAGTTATCATTCAATTAGAGAAGAAAGGCATATACAGCCACACTAATGTGCATAGATGATAACAAATACCTGGCTGACTAAGTTGAGATCACTCTCTAAGAAACTTAAAGTCTATAGACAGGTTAGTGGAAGATCAGGCAGGCTACAGCCCACATGTACAAGCCTGAAGTCTCATCTTCAGAAAGGTTCTCTTGTCTACGTTTCACCTGATTTAGGTGTGGTCAGGACAAACTCCGTGATTAATTCCAGATGAAGGGGTGAAAGAACTGAACTGCATTTGCAAGATCCACTCGCTACAATTCCCAGGAAAATTTGTACACCCAGAAGAGTATATGTAGGCTGCAACATGCCTCCCTGTGACCCCTAATATCTGAGATATGCTGGAGAGCAGGAGTGAGGGTCAGCACTGTGGAAATAGGTAAACAGTGGCCCCATCACTGTGTGGAAGATATAGGGAAACAATCCAGATCTGTTCTTCTGTGAATCCTGGAGATTCTATAATGTAGTTAGTTGGTCTTATATTTCATTTATAAACTGGGGACAATAATGCAAGTCTTTCAAATCTCATTGTGAAATTTTTAGTGTCTGTTGTAGGTAATTTAGCCAGTGTTTTGTCACCTAGACATCACCAATATTGTGTGTTCTTCATGGAAGTACTTCACCATGGAAGTAACATGAGTGTCTATGTATGTCTCTGTGGGTTCAAGCATGAGTGTGGTGTTGGACTACTCTCTCCCTTTAAAATAACTCCCAGCTTGTTTCCTCTTCATTTCTGGAAAGGTTCTCTAAGCCCTGGCAGTCATCCAGAATGCTTCTAGACATATTTATGCATGAATATGGGAATTCTTTCCTGCCTTACTTCCATATTGTTAGTTATACTGTGTTTCCCTGTAGCCTGTGGCACTGCATGAAGCCCCCACTACTCAGAGCTGAAACTCCAGTGTCTACTCAACTCTCTGAGAAGCTCAGCTTCCAGTGTGCATTGACGTGTATGGTGAGTCCATTCAAGATTCATCTTCCAATTAGAGGATGATTATAAAACTCAACAAAGCAGTGACATGTTCGTACACTGCTTCTTTACAGCTTTTCTAAAGAATAATTCTCAACATATGAATCACACACATACGGTGACTTTTTGAGGAAAAAAATTTGTATCAGATGATAGTTTGTTTTTATGTTGACACTCATTTACATTAAAAGGTGATGTGTGTATATACAATGCGCTTTTAAGAAGTACAATAGAATGAAATCAGTGTCTTAATACCTTACCATCTCATAGAACATGGTAAAAAGTAAAATACACAATGATTGTCAGCATTTCAATCTTATATCATAATTCCAGCCTGAAACAACCCTGAGGGGTCAGGTGTTAAAGGTTTGGGGCCAGATGATGACCTGCTGGGAAGAGCTTGTATCTGCGATGTGAAGCAGTACTGGTGTGTCACTTCTTAGGGTAAATTAACAACTTCAGAAATAAAAAAAAAAAATCCAGATTCATTTCCAGTGAATGCAGGAATATGAGAAAAAAGGACTTTACTTACAGTCTTGCCAGAGAAGATTAAAGATTCTATTGTTAAATGAAATACTTCTAACCCCTAAAATCTCACAAAAATATTTGAAACACAGAATCTTAAACATAAATCAACATTTCAGAAGAAATGCAGATTCCTGGCATCATTGTCATAGCTCTAAGGAAATAAGATTGCCAACAAAGCGCCCTGGAGCTGGGTCAGCGGCAAAGCTTAGACACTAGTGAGATCTTTGTTATTGGCTGTTTTAAATCTTTCCTAAAATACTGTGGGCTTAGTGACTACATAAGAGAATTCTTAGTATCTAGGCCCAAGTTGAAACTAACTAACAAGAAGGACCTAAGGGGTTGCTTGACTATCACTGAATAGAGGAAATGAAATAGACACAGGGAGCAGAGAAAGGGAGGGAACAGGGAGGAGGCTGGGGAGAAGAACAGGAGGAGTCAAGAATGGGGAGGAAACAGGGAGAGAAACCTGAGAGAGAGAAATTGGGTCGGTGGGTTAGAGGGCATCTCTGGGATGAATTAGAATCCTAGGACAAGGGAAACTCCCAGGAACTTATAAGGCTGACCCTAGCTAAGGCTCCTAGCAATAGGGGCTATAGAACTTGAACCTGCCACCCTCTTATAATTAAGCAAGACTTCTAATGTAGGGATGGGGACACCAACCTAGCCACAAAACCTTTGACTCACAATTTGTCCCGTCTACAAGATGTGCAGGGATAATAATGGAGCAGAAATTTAGGAAATGGCCAACCAATGATCAGCCCAACTTGAGAACCATGCCATGAAAAAGAGCCTAACGCCTGACACTATTCATGGTACTCTCCTGTAATTGCAGTCAGGAATCTAGCATAGCTGTGCTCTGAGAAGCCTCACCCAGCAGGTGATGAAAAAAGATGCAGAGACCCAGAGCCAAACATTAGGTGGAGCTCAGGGAATCTTGATAGAAGGGGAGAAAGGATCGAGGAGTCAGACAGGTCCAGAACACCACAAGAAAAACCTACAGAATCAACTAGCTTGTGCCCATGGGGGCTCACAGAGACTCAACCACCAACCAAAGAGCATGCATGGGGTGGACTGAGGCCCTCTGCACATATGTAGCAAATGTGCCGCTAGGTCTTCATGTGAAGCTCCTAACAGCAGGAGCAGGCGCTGCTTCTGACTCTGCTGCCTGCCTGTGGATCCCTTTCCACCAGTTAGACTACCTTACCTAGGCTCAATAGGAAGTGTGCCTTGTTGGGAGCCGACTTTAGTAGAAAGCAGCTAGATCAACTTTGCAGCCATCTGGAACCATATACCCTGATGAAAGACTTTGTTTTCAAAAGCCTATAACAGCTGAAACACACTCTGATAAATATACTGTTTATCCCACATAGCTTGTTTTGCTGTTTAGTGACCTCAGCTGCATGGTGCACGTGGTATAGTGTTTTCACCTGTGTTCTCCTGCTTGTGTTTATAAATACCCCAGATTTCCTTTCAATAAAGAGAGACGGGGAGAGACTGGAGAGAGACAGGAGAGAGACGGGACAGAGACAGGACGAGACTTAAGACCTGACCACACACCCTGTCTTGTCTCCATTCTTCGAGTCGCTTGCCCCTCCAGCCCCACTCTCTCTCTTTAGCCCAAAAGTGTTGAGGCAGAGTGTGGGGCTACAACAGTGCCTAGTTATACTGAACTTGATATGGCAAGGCTGGTTGATATCCATGGGAGGCCTCCCCTTCTCTAAGAAGAAAGGGAAGGGGGTAAGAGAGGATGTGAGGGAAGGACTAGTAGGAGGGGTATGGGGAATCTGTGATCAGGATGTTAATTAATTAATTAATTAATTAAAGAAAAATACCAAAACATTTTGAAGTTGACTCCCTGGCCTTGAAGGATATTACATATAACCTTTATATAACGGACATTATGTCTAATGTTTGCTGAGTGCTCTCTTTCAAAACTAAATAATGGACATTTTTACAAAATCCATTTTGGAGCCAATAAAATCTCTTAGTAGGGTAAAAAAAAAAAAAAATGGTGCTTGCTACTGCCTGACTTCACGACTTTGCATGATGGAAGAAGAGAATACACTTCAATGGGTTTTATTTAACCACCACATATATGGAGGAGAGCACACCAATGTGTGTGCAGGTGCACATACACAAACACTAAGTGATTGATTGATAGATAGACAGATGATAAGAAGGAAGGAAGAAGGAAGGAAGGAAGGAAAGAAAGAAAAAAGAAAGAGAGAGAGAAAGAAAGAAAGAAAGAAAGAAAGAAAGAAAGAAAGAAAGAAAGAAGTGAAAAGCAGATCTATTTCTAGGCACCTAATCCAAAGTAAAAAAAAAAAGAAAAAACATATGGCCACTAAATTTTTGCACAGGATGTTCACAATACTCCTTTCACCAAGCTTCATATCAAGCACAACCCAAGTACCCACCAACTTTGGAAAGAGTAAACAATTGCATTTTCAGACAACTAATCTACTCAGCAAACAGACAGTTCAAGGGAGGAAGCAATATGTCACCAGTGCATAAAGACAACATCAAGGATCTCAAGAGCTTTCTTGAGAGAAGCCATACGCAAAGAATACAGTGGTATTTACACAAAATTCCAAAACTGGACATTACAGCAATGACAAAAGTCTAAACTGCAGTTGCCTTGAGGCGGGCAGAGTTGGTCTGAGAAGAACAAGGGGCAACTCACTGAAATGAAAAAATATATATTGTTTACATTGACAGGATAGCACCCAAAGTTCTCAGTTATTACTGCCCTCCATCCATGTATGCGATTGCATACAAATTATACCATTAGGGAAAATTAAAACTGGAGCATTTTTGTAGTTGGTTAATGATCTTTGATTTGCCCACAATTCAATAAAAATTAAAACACACACACGCATACAGAGAGAGAGAGAGAATTAACAATCCAACAGATAATTATTTTATTGATATTTATATATGCTTTTATCATTCTCTCCTAACTACATTCTTGTGTTCTGGCTGCTAGTCACAAAAGCAGAAAAATTTATTAATGTCAAATTTATGAGAAGGCTGAGTCTGTAATAGTACATTATTTATAATGCACATATGATACACAATGCAACTATGTAATTTTTTAGAAAATCATGAGGCTATTATTAATACACTGTCAGCAGGATATATCACTTTGAATATGCTACACATTTTCTTTAATTTGCATACGGTTGTGAGTAAACAAGCAGGATACTTGCATAGCAATAAGAGTGTAATTAAGAAAATATTCAAGGGCTGGGAAGATGGCTCAGTGGGTAAGAACACTTCCTCTACAAGATAAGGATCTGAGTTCAAATCCCCAGTACCCATGTGAGAAGCTTCCATGGCTGTACCTGGCTGTAACTCCAGCACCAGCATCGGGGAAGAGGCAGGAAGGAACATATCCTAGGAACCTGCTGGTCAAGCAGCCTAGCCAAAACAGTACGTTTCTGGCTTATAAGAGACCCTTTCTTGGGGCAATGAGACAGAAAGCAATAGAAAAAGATACCAGACATCCTGCTTTGGCCTTCACATAAAGTGACATGCAAACTCCTATACTCATATGCATTCATCACATACATAAACATGCATGAAAAAATAAAGTATTCAACAGAGATAGTCCCGACTGTGTGTAATAGACACAATTACACACATGTATGATGGCTCACTTTTTTGTCTAGACAGTTGCATTTTTTTCTCTCCCACTTTTAGTGTCTCAGAATACAAGCTGCATCCAAGCTCCCCTCCTGAATGATTCCTACTTTTCAATAACTACGGAGGAAGACAGACGTGAGCCTCACTCCACAGGTGCAGACTCTCCCTACCTTACTCCTATGTGATGACCTTCCTTTCCACTTACTAAACACCCGTGGGGAAGACAGAAGTGTAATGATTTAAAAATCTGTTAGAATAGATGTGATAACTAAACTCTGTGTGCTCAGAGCATTGTTTGTTTCGATTTTGGTGATACATGCTGTAATCTCATTCAGAATGCCCTTATTTTGAGAACTACTATGGCTCTTAGCAGCATAGAGCTCTGTCTCTGGGGCCAGCCCAGCCTTCCTTATGCTGTCTGAGACAGTGCCAAGCAAGATGGCTGACATTCACCCTATAATTGAGAATAAGCTGCTGCCCCAGACCTGACTTTCATGAATCTCTTGACAAAAAAGATTTAGGGTTGTAAATATTTAACATGTACAGCTCAGAAGAGGCTCACCAGAGACCTCTGAGTTCAGATACCCAGGTAGTGGCTTGCACCTGTAATGCCAGTGCTGAAGGATGGTGAGAGGAGACAGAGACCAGAAGCTCCCTAGAGATCTTTGGCCAGACAGTCTAACAAATTGGTGAGTTTCAGATTCAGTAAGAGACCCTGTGTTAAAAAATAAGGTGGAGAAAGACTGATGTTGATCTCTGGCCTACACAGGCACACACACACACAAACACACACACACACAAACACACACACACAAACACACACACACAAACACACACACACAAACACACACACAAACACACACACACACACAAACACACACACACAAACACACACACACAAACACACACACACAAACACACACACACACAAACACACACACACACACAAACACACACAAACACACACACAAACACACACACACATACACACACACAAACACACACACACACACACAAACACACACACAAACACACACACACACAAACACACACACACACAAACACACACACACATACACACACACAAACACACACACACACAAACACACACACACAAACACACACATACAAACACACACACACACAAACACACACACACATACACACACACACACACAAACACACACACACAAACACACACAAACACACACACACAAACACACACACACAAACACACACACACACAAACACACACACACACACAAACACACACACACAAACACACACACACACAAACATACACACACAAACACACACACACAAACACACACACACATACACACACACAAACACACACACACAAACACACACACACACAAACACACACACAAACACACACACACACACAAACAAACACACACACACAAACACACACACACATACACACACACAAACACACACACACAAACACACACACACAAACACACACACAAACACACACACACAAACACACACACACAAACACACACACACACAAACACACACACACAAACACACACACACAAACACACACACACACAAACACACACACACACAAACACACACACACAAACACACACACACGCACACACACACACGCACACACACACAAACACACACACACAAACACACACACACGCACACACACACAAACACACACACACACACACACACGCATGCATGCACGCACACACGTGCGCATATGCATACCACACACGTATGTGCCTACCCACTTCCTAATTTGTTGTAAGTAGTAAACCTCTCTTCATGCTTAGCCCCTGACTGTGGTTATCTGCTTACACACACTGACTGGAAATCTAGCGTGTTCAGTTACAGCATAAAGATAATCTCTAGAAATGTTGTTTCCTGGACATTTAGTGCAAACCCATGTGTCCAGCATTCAACAAACCCCAGCCCTATGGGAGCACTGACAAAACCAGAATATTCTTCTCTCAGTTGTCTGGTCTACTTCAAGGACAGTCCCCACATCTCACAAAGTCCCTCAGCCCTTGGGCTTCAACAACAGCCACATGTTTCTTAGAGTTGGCCTTGGAGGCTTATAGAGACCCCAAAGATCACATGTACAGGTTTCACAACCTGCCTCCAACATGGTGGCCTGCATTGCCAGAGGAAGATTTCTTCTGTGAAAGACCTGCTTAAGCATCAGCAGGAGAGAGTAGCCTACCTCAAGTAAGAGGTAGGCTAAGATGCTGGGGTCCAGAAGATGAAGTCTTTTGATCATGAATTACCCTGAAGCTTGAGGACCATGGTAAATGTGATGGTTTGTATATGCCTGGATCTAGGAATGGCACTGTTAGGAGATGTGGCCTTGTTGGAGTAGGTGTGTCACTGTGGGCGTGGGACTAAGCTGCCTGGAAGTCAGTATTCTCCTAGCAGCCTTCAGATGAAGATGTAGAACTCTCAGCTCCTCCTGCACCGTACCTGTCCAGATGCTGCCATGTTCCTACCTTAATGATAATGGACTGAACCTCTGAACCTGTAAGCCAGCCCCAATTAAATGTCGTCCTTTATAAGACTTGCCTTGTCATGGTGTCTGCTCACAACAGTAAAACTTTAGTTAATAAACCTAGTTAAAAACCAGTTAATAATCTTAATTGTTTATTTGATTGAGTTAAGAAGTATTAGGAGATTGGTAAGCACATCTCTGTGTATATCAGAGAAGACTTTTCCAGGGAAGTCCTTCCCCGAGTGTGGATAGCACCACTCAATAGATGGAGACACAGATCAACACAGAGGGAGAAAGAAGAGACACACCAACCCAGACACTGAGTCATCTCATTTGCTCTGTGTCCCTGTCATTTTTCCTCCCACCTGCCATGATGTGATCAGATCTGCCTCTCTATGCCTTTCCTATCATGATAATCTGAAACCTCTAAAACCATGAGTCTCTCCTTTGAGTATCCCATCCTTTGAGTAGATCGGCTCAATTACTTTGTCACAGTGATGAAAAGTCTGATTAACATATAGACTAGACAAATGAGTGGGCAACTGGTTTTTTTTCTTGGCCAGGGCATCCAGCATAGCCTCCTGTCAAGTCAGCTGGGCCAGTTATGTCCCCTGCACACACATTCATCACCATTTCTGTGCCCTTCGGTGGAAGACAGTAGAAAATGAACCTCCACACGCTCCTTCAGCTCACAGTCTGCTTGCCTTCAGGAAGAATCTGTCGACAAGTGCCAGGATCATAGACCTGTATGCCTGTAACACACCACTAAGGAGGGGCACAGGCTGACGTAGGCCACACACTGGGCACCAAGCTGTACATGTTTACAGCTGTCGGCTTCCACAAGGGACAGTCCTGAGGTTCTGCTTCCAGTGTCCTTTTATCCTCCTCTGCCTATTCTAGAAAACATGGCTCTATTCTGTGCTTCCAGGGCTCCAGAACTGTCAGATTCATCCAGTGACCTGACCCTGAGTTCCATCTCCTTTGCCCCACCTTTCTGTTACTGGGAATGCCTAGGTACCTGTCAGCTACTGGTTTGGCCCTGAGCATGTGTTTCTTGTACAATGAATTTATTCCATTACATGTTCTTAATACTTGAAACAGTTAAAACTAAATTTTCCTGAGTGTTTTTCTGGTCACAGTGTTATCCCAACCCTAAGTTAGGAAGGAGACAAATAAAATAAAACTACCCAATATTTCAAAAACATTTTATAAATAGCAATTAAATGTCAGACTTATGGAAGCTTCCTGGTGAATTAATTTACTGATACTCATGGTAATTTATCAATATTCTTATTTTGCTTGTTTTACTAATTAATGAATGTCTGTCTTTCTTTTTCTTTGTGTGAGAGAGGTTTGTTTTTTTTTTTTTTTTTTTTTTTTTTTTTTTTTTTTTTTTTTTTTTTTTTTTGATATAAGGTCTTGCTATGTAGCTCTGGCTGCCTTGGAACCCACTGCATGGACCAGGATGGCTTTGAACTTGTGACAGCCTTCCTGACACTGCCTGCCAGGAGCTGGGATTACAGGCATGAGCCACCATTCCCAACCCCTGAGTTGCTAATCATATTAGTTCTAATAGATTTTTTTGCTTCTCTACTAAACACAAATTATAATTTTAAGAGGGTACCCATTTATCAGTTATGCCATTGATGACTACGTTGTTTGTTTTAACATTAATTTAACATTGATATTCTCTCCCCAGGTTTGAGTTTATCCATTTGCTGCTGATTCCTCTAATAAAGACATAAGTTTCTGTTATATTTTCTTAAAATAAATGGATTTTTTTTCCATCGGTTCTGTTGATATTTTGTAATCCATCCTTGCTTTTGAGTTTTAACTCGGTTGATTTGCTTTATTTTTTAAGCAGATGCAGGGATTAGAAGTGACAAGCGTGTCTAGCTACTGTTGTAGTGGTGTTCCCTGTTGTGCAGACTTGTGACATTTTTATGTTTAAGTTCTGGTTTACTGTTGTTTTGATCTCTTACTCAATCCGAAGTTGTTTTAACTTTTTATTCCATAGAACTGAGTGCAGTTACATGTCAGCATTACTCATTTCTAAGTCTGCACATGAGCCTTGCCTTGTGTTAAGGTTTTAACCCACCCTTTTTCTTCTAGAATTTTTTATTCCTTGAGAACACCATACGTTTATACAATAAAATATCATGCACGGTCTCACTCACCCCTCCAACCCTCTGGTTATACCTCACTAAGACCTTTTCCTCCTAATTTTGTATCTTCTTTAGTAGAACTTGCTGAGTCCAGTTACTGTTGCCCATATGGACAGGGATGGAGGACCTGTCACTGGAACATGGGAAACTCGCCAGTTGCCACATCCATAAAGAAGAATGACTCTTCTTCCTCCTGTGGCTATCAATTGTCAATAGCACCTGAATAATCCACCTCCTTCCTCAGATATTTAATATGCTTAAGTCCCTGTGGTCTCTGACTTTGGCTTCAGGGGATGCTGGCAGCATCATGCTACTGGGTGTCACACATGTAGTCCCAGCCAGCCCCTTAGCCACACCACTGCCATCATTTGTCATTAGAAACAAGAGCATCTTTACTCTCTGTCAAAAACTTCACTCTTCTTTCTATTTTTTCTCATTCTTATACATTCCTTTTTCTTTCTGCTTTATTTTACTTGGTAATTGTATCCCTGAAGGTCGTCGCTCAATAATGAGCTTCACTAAGCCTTTACTGTTTCCAGGTTGTCTTAGCCTAATATCCATTGCTACTCATTGCTGGTAGTGTTTTCATTTGTCCATTGTTTCAATATCACTTATCAGCTATTGAATACCAGGAACTGCTATAGGCGTGGCTGACTGAGCAGCAAAGTCTTATTTAATCATGCAATGAACATGTAAGTGAGAAGATAGAAAGCTAACACACTGCATGTCAACAAGTGCAAGCACGGCAGAAGCAAACATAGCAAGGAAATAGTGGGTGGGAGACTCACCTTTCTCAAAGACATCAAGAATACCTCTCCAAAAAGAGCTGAAGGAAGTAACAGTTCCCACAACAGCTAGTGTAAGTCTCTTTGGGAATTGTGTATGCTAACACTTTTTCTTTTCCAGGTCACTCCATTTCTCTCCCATTTCTACTTGCTCCATCTGTATTACTCTTAAGAGTCTCTAGGTTGCTGAGTGGCTATTCTGCATCTTGTCACCCTTCAGCACAGCAGCATCTCTCAGATTCACAAGCATAGTGCACTCAACAGCCTTGCCTCTCAACACCAACAGTTAGTGTTTCTTTATAAGTTACTGCTCATTTCCCAACATTCAGAATCAGCATATCAGATGTCTTACACTCTTAAGTTCACCACAGTATCTCACCTGACAGGAATTTAAAGAGAAAAATTGATGTATACTTTTATTTTGTTTTAGAGATAGGATCTTACAGTATGCTTAGGCTGGCTAGTACGTGCACATGCGTACATATGTGAGCATGCACACACACATAGCACACACATACCAAAAAAAGGATTTGCTTCAAGAATAATTAGGTAAGTCTATCATGATGCACATGAGTCTGATGGGATGCCTTCTGGTCAAATCTGAAACGATATAAATGTTGAAATGTATATAGATGGTATGGGACACCTGGTGATATAGTCATATAATAAAATAAATGTATAAACTGAAGAATGATGAAGAAGGAGTTATTTAAATAATCTAGCAAAACTCTCCTACAAAATGTCTATGAACTCCAAAGGAAAAGAGCAGCTTTCTCCAGGGACGTTTGGCTCCACCTTCTCTAGGAATCTACATACATTCCATCAGCCAAGGACCGATCTGAGGTCATACTGTCCTGGGAGCAACGAAAAGATCACAGAACATAGTGGGTGTTTCTTTCACAGACAGGGATCCTGAAAGCATTCAGGAGGAACTCTGAAAATCCAAACTGAGGAAACTTCTACCGATACCCGGCCATGATCACCGGAAGTGTCAAGATCACAAAGATAAAAAAGAAAACAGAAGCACTTCAGTTTGAAGGAGACTAGGACACATGAGGACCACAGATGCCAAGTAATTCAGGGCTGCATCATCCCATTAACAGCATGACTGGGACTTTTGGTGAAACTGGAGTGAGTGTATCTGTCCAAGTTTGGATAGGAAAAGTCCCCTATGGGCTTCTGTGCTGAAGATTTGGTTTCCAGGTAGAGGTGCTACTCATGAAGATGGAGAAGCCTGGAGGGGTGGTACCTAACTGTGAGTGATCCCCAAGGAAGAAACGCCTTGTCCTCGGCTCTTCCTCTCTCTGCTTTCCATGAAGTACTCACTGTCTTGCCACAGATTCAAGCACCAAGCAATGAAACCATGAGTCAGTGTGGCTCTTCTTAAACTGTTTCTCTGGAGCATTTGTCACAAGAGCAGCAGCAAACTTACCATATGGCCTTAACACGTCAATGTCACATTCCTAATTAATCACTATTTTATGTAGAAAATATGTCCTAAAGTATCCAGGACATGGGATCCTAATGTTGAGTTATTCTCAAATGTGTCAGAAAAATAAAAGATCCCTCCACTGTCCCTTCATCTTCTTCTAAAACATGTGATTATCTCAAGTGCACAGAAACAAAATACAAAGTGAAATGAGAACCCATAGCACTCCTTTATAAAATGTGCTGGCTATTTGTGAAGCATGCCTTTCTTTTTCTTTTGTTTTCTATTTTTATTTTTTCTCACCCTCCCTCTTCCACTCCAACTCCTTTTGTTCCTACCACCCCCGCCCCCACGCCCTCTCAAACTATGACCTCTGATTCTTGATTGCTTTCTGGATTTCATTATCTGTCCTCTTTTCTCTGACATCTTCCTAGAATTTGCTGTGTGTTCCTCTCATGTGTTATTCTAACAGTTCTAATACCACTGAAAAATTAGAGTGAAATTTCTTGTCAGTCTAAACCCACAGAACAAGACTTATATTTTTCTTCTTCAAGAAACGAAGGAAGGAAGGGAGGGAGGGAAGCATGGAGGGAGGAAGGAAGAGAGGGAGGGAGGGAGGGAGGGAGGGAGGGAGGGAGGGAGGGAGGGAGGGAGGGAGAGGGAAATGCTAGGGCAGTGAGGTGGGAGTGGGTGGGTGGGTGGGAGAGCTCCCTCATAGACACAGAGGGGAATGGGATATGGGGTTTGCAGAGGAGAAACCAGGAAGAGGGTTAACATTTTAAAATGTAAAATAAATAAAATAACCAATTTAAAACAAACAAACAAAAAAGTTCTGACAACTCAAGTTCAAACTCCAGAACCTACATATGGAAGAAAAGAGCTGACTCCTGCAAGTTTTCCTTTGGCCTCTTTATATGCTCTGTGGCTTCTGTGTACTTGCACACTACACACACGTACTATACACACACACTATACACACACACACACACACACACACACACACACCACAAATGTAATAAAAAAATATTTAAAACCTTCTTAAATTAATTGAGACCAATGTTGATAAAAAGTTATTTTAAAAGAAAACTAGTGAGCATCTTCATTTGTATTACACACTATCCACTGCTATTCTTCATCTGGGAAGCACATGCTAGAGCCAGTATTCCTCCTGGCACCATAGTTTATTAGAAACCCATAGAGTCAGGCAAAAAGCCAGGCATCTCATTGATCATGGTGGAGATACATATGGTAGCATGGCCTTTTTGTCAAATTTTACTCCATTAATACTAAAGTGAATAACTTTATCTTATTTCTTGGCATCTGAAAACCCACTGCAATAAAATTTATATATATATAAATTTATATATATATAAATATATATATATATATTTATATATATATATATATATGTGTGTGTGTGTGTGTATGTGTGTGTGTGTTTGTGTGTGTACATATATATACATATATATGCTATATAAATAATCTTAAATAATAATAAAATTGTAAGTTCAGGAGATAGGTCAGTTGGTAAAGTGCCACTTCCCAACATGAGGACCCCCAGCATCCACATAAAAGCCAAGCATAGCAGCATGTGCCTATAACCCCAGGAGGGTAAAGACAAGCAGGTCCTTGAAGCTCATTGTGTTAGCCATCCTGCCAAATTGATGAGCTCTGAGCTCAGGGAGTCTAGTTAGTCACAACCTACTCCTCTCCCATGAAAGTCCTTTAGTACTTGCCTGAACATTCCTAGATGGCAGTTGTCAATATGTAGACTAAATAGGCTTCATTCTTTCAATATTTCACCAAACTGTATAACATAACACAGTTCACTGCCATGGACATTGTGTAGGTATTAGAATGGCATTTTTTCTTATTACATCCTTCACACAGCAAGATCCCTGTTAATGATTTACCAGCTGGAAAACTGTCCTGTGTGCATCCATCCTTACTTCTCTCTTGTTTTGGGTCAAGGCTAAGCTTTGTTAGGATTAAGAAGGCCTGTTTTCCCCCCAATACACCTCCAGTGACACACAGGTTTTAAGACCTGTATTTATTTAGAAGAAGGGAAGTGGAAGTGAATTATTTTCACAGTATTCAACACAAAAACAAAACAGACATGTTCTCCTGTATATCAATGACTATAATGAGCACTTACAACTTTTGAAGAACAATAGACTCAATTTCAATAGACAATTTTAATAGACAATTTCACATCAGGGAGACTCTAAAATCAACCATCCTGAATATTTAAAAAGTCACTCTGAGGCTAGCAAAATGGTTCAGGAAGAAAGGGGCCTCTCTGGCAAGCCTGTTGACCTGTGTTGAATTTCCAGAACCCACAGGGTAGAAAGAGAGAACTGACTCCCCCAAGTTGTCCTCTTCCTTTGACGTGTGTGCAGTTGCACACATGAGTGTACGTGCTCACACATGTAAATAAAGAAGTCTTTTAAAAGTAAGGAGTGGCTCTAACCCCCAGGTTTCCAGTTACCCATAGTTAGAATTTAATACACTAAATTTGCTTTTAAATTAATTTTTAAATACAAACTATGTTGAATACCTACTTCACTGTGTCAGAAACTAAGACATGAAGAAACAAAGGCAGATAACTCAGAGCTGTGTCCTACCCACTATCCAAGCAAATGGGAACCATATCAGGCCCAGAGAGCACAGCAGATGTGCTAAAGTCCCTTGAAGTCTGCCAAGATATAAAGGAAGGGAAATCAAAAACTGAATTTAAAAAAGCCATGAGACTCAATCTTGTAGGACTTTGTTTGGTAAACCAGAAGGGACCAGAAAAGGAGGACATGTACACAGATGCAGAAAGGCGTTGTTGCTAATGCCTTGGGGACACAATACAGTTCTGGGCTGTGAAATCCCTGAGTCTGATGACCATACTGAGATGAAAAGGGCCACATCTTCCAGTGTCTCACCATCACCATGCAGAGAATTTTTTACATAAGTAGGAAACAGGATTATTCGTACATTATAAGCCACACACAAGGTCTACAAGGTGGATGAACCTCAACACACAGCCATGAATGATTATAAAACTAAAGATTTGCTGGAGGGCTTACAGGTGCCCCATAACATGGAGCCAAGGAGATGTTACAAATACAACTGCTTGGTCTGATCTGCCCTTAATCAACTCTCTATTCTTCTAAAATAAGTAAACAGCTCCACAAAACACACAGAGCTAATCAGTAACTGGGTGGAATAATTTGGCGCTTTTCAGCTATTGATGTCTATGTTAGCTTCTTTTCTTGTTGTTGTGATAAAATGCCATGACCAAGAAAGTTAAGGGACAGAGGGCTTATTTGAACTCACACTACAAGGGTACAGTCCTTTATGGAGAGGAAACCAAGGCAGCTAGGGCTTCAAGCAGCGGCTCTTCCAGCACTCGCAGTCAGGAAGCCAAGAGCAATGAAGGAGTACTCAGACCATTGTTTACACTTAACTAACTGTGACACCTCCACCAAGAAATGCTGCCACCTGGAGCAGGCATAGGGCTGCCCACAGTGGGCAACCATCACATGCCAAGGACATCCAGAAGGGCACATTAAAAAGTTGGTATCACAAAATCTTAGTTGTTCTTGTGAATTTGGAGAAATATAAATATAATGATATGAATTTCAAATAGCTCTAGTGAAAGGAACTCAACGTGTGCAGTATAAATTACGAAGCCTGTTCCTATAAGAGCATTTGGAGATTGGTACACAGCCCCACCTCTTTTTCCTTTAAAACAAACTTCTAAACATCTGGCCCCAATTCTCCACCCCCATGTATCTGTAAATATATTCTCTGCTGCCACCATCTGGACTTCTTCACTTCCGCATGCAGTGGAGCTGCCTCCCATTTGGCTTCTCTGCTAGACTGACAATTTGTGTTTCTGAAAGAGCCACATCACCATCCCTGATTTGCACACAATCTTATCCAAAAGGCTGAGACATCATCCCTCTTTTATTTCAATAATATGGCCCAGGACTCTACCCTGGTCACCCAGATCTCAACTTTGAAGCTCCAAACTAATAAGCTTTTCTTCTTAAAGTAAAAGTATGGACACTCACGCAGAGCTGACCTCGTCTTCTCCACACAGGGCTGCTACTACGCTGTCACCTGGCTGATGGTGGCCATGCTACACTGTCACTCCACTATGCCATCTCTGCATTCTTTATGCTAATTATCAACACGTTTCCTGCCTCCCCCAGCTTCTATGGAATTATCATCTTCCATAAGCTGACCACTTCTCTTCATCTCCTCTGCTACAGCCAGCTCTACCTGTCACAATCTTCCTGCACAGCCTCAGTGGCCTGTCCCTTATGTGCACCAGTGGTCATCTAACTAAGACATAATTGGTTCAGAGTTCAGGAGATGGCTCAGCAGGTAAAACTCCTTGGCACACATGCCTGAGTTTGATCTCAGGAGCCCGTGTAAAATCCAGATGTGGTGGCATACATCTGTAATCCCAGCACTCTACAGTACAATGGGAGACACAAACAAGTGGATCAGCTAGAAGCTTGTGGGCTAGAGTGCACAGCACAGTAGCAGGAATGAGAGAGACCCTGGCTCTGCCTCAGGAAAAAAAAAGGTGGAAGAAGAGAACTGACTCCCAAAAAGATTGTTCTCTGATGGCCACATATTTGGTGTGGCAGGTTCATGCTGGAATTCATAAACACATCAAACTTAATTAATTCACTTTAGTAAAGGCATGATTGGTTGAGAGCTTGTTTGGGTGGTGTTTCCCTTTCAAATGCAGTGACATCTGAACCTACAATGATTTCTATCACAGATTGAAAATATTACCTATTTGTCTTAGTCAGGGTTTCTATTCCTGCACAAACATCATGACCAAGAAGCAAGTTGTGGAGGAAAGGGTTTATTCAGCTTACACTTCCACATTGCTGTTCACCACCAAAGGAAGTCAGGATTGGAACTCAAGCAGTTCAGGAAGCAGGAGCTGATGCAGAGACCATGGAAGGATGCTACTTACTGGCTTGCTTTCCCTGGCTTGCTCAGCTTGCTTTCTTGTAGAACCCAAGACTACCAGCCCAGGGATAGCACCACCCACAATGGTTCCATCACCACTCTCACCCTTGATCACTAATTGAGAAAATATCTTACATCTGGATCTCATGGAGGCATTTCCTCAACTGAAGCGCCTTTCTCTGTGATAATTCCAGCTTGTGTCAAGTTGACACACAAAACCAGCAAGTACACTACTGCTGGAATTTAAAAGTGTGAATAGAGTTTCCATCCGTCCATTCTTTCTATATCCTATTTGCTCATTCTTCCACCAGCTCACCCTTCACTCTCACCGCTTCTCTCTCTAGAGAAGTTTCTTCTGTTAGAAAATTTCAGTTGGAATATCTTCCCTTAGACTCAGTCTCTGTTTCTCATCCTTTGGGTCTCAGCTCCAGTATTGTCCACTTGGAAAAGCCCCCTGTGATTCTCTAAGCCTTTCTTAATTGCTCTCTAGTCTGTTGAGTGACATGTCCAGCGGCCCTGCATCCAAGCACTATGACAAAGGGGTCGTTTCCTCCATACATATCCACCTCTAGCTCGAACGTTAGATGTGAACTAAGCCTGCTGATACCTCCCTGAAGAGCAATCCTCAAGTAACAATGCAGAGGCTGGAAGAGATTGGAGTTGAGTGACAGAGCAACCTATACTCAGAGAAGTCACCTGCACTATTTCTACAGTAGAGCCTTGGCTGCATCTTGCCTGTCCTCACTCATGACCAAAGCTTCCACGTGATGCTATAATATTATTCATTTGCTCTAGAATTCCCTACCTGTTTAAATTAGTCAAAGTTCAGATCCATGTAGTGTGCTGCCAAGAATTCTGACCAGCTCATGGTCTTCAGCATCTACAAATGGCCTATCTGTGTATTGTTTTATGGGCCTCCTTGGATACCTCCTGACTTCCTGTGGGAAGAAAATCTGTCTTACCATTTTATCCCAGTAAATAGTAGTTTATCAACAAAGATCAACTGATTGGTTATTTGACTGGTTAATTGATTGGCTGAAATAGCTAAGAAAATTTTATATTTTATGTACTCCCTGGTATACTCTGAGATATCCATGTGGATTTTTTAAGACACTAATTTATATTTAAATTCTGAAAAAAGCAAGATAACTTTGAAAGGATTCTTAGGTGGTAAGCAAACCAATGCCAAGACCAAAGCTTCATGTCTCTGATTCATCTGTTTGAATTGAGGCCAGAGTTTCTAAAGTGAACTCTAAATCTGGAATCCGGAAGTTATCTAACATTTTCAAGTGCAAACCAGTCAACATCTACTTCCTCATCCTGCACTCCTTAAGGCAACTGGCATGGCTGCTTGAAAAGTACATTATGGGAGCAAGTAAGTTCCATGGTAGCAAGGAACCCACAGATTCAGGTTCAGAGTGGCCGCAGGAATGCGGGGGACTCCTAGTTCTTCCTTCCTTCCTTCCTTCCTCCCTCCCTCCCTTCCTTCCTTCTTTCCTTCCTTTCTTCCTTCCTTTTTCCATTCCTTCATTCATTCCTTCCTGACTTCAGGAAAGTGGAGCAACCTCCTGATTCCTTAACATCACCCAGAACAGGCACCAGAGCCCAGCATTGTTCATTACCCAGACAACCAGAGGTAGGAACTGTACCCTTTCCTGGCAGTGCTTCATTTACAGAAAATAACACCTGCTGCCTTAAGGAAAGTAGGAAATGAGACTAGCAGACACCAGTGAAGCTTGAGGGCAGTGGTTCTCAACCAGTGGGTCACCACCCCTTTGGGAGTTATATATTTGATATCCTGCCTATCAGATGCTTACATTATGGTTCATTACAGTAGCAAAATTACAGTTATGAAGTAGCAATGAAATAATCTTATGGTTGGAGGTCACCACAATATGAGGAAGTGTAGTAAAGGATCAGAGCATTAGGAAGGTGGAGAACCACTACCCTGGGACATCCCATCTGAGATAATACACATCTCTTTTGTAGAAGCTGCTGAACCAATTAGCCTTATACAAGGCTATACAAGTCTTATACAAGGTCTTATACAAAGTCTTATACAAGGTCAGACAGATGGTCAATACTTAATATGAAAGCTCCCTAATTGCAGGACTCAAATGAGCAGAGCTTGCTTATCTTGTCCTAGTTGGGGCAGCCTACAAGTGCCAAGATTCCTTTGAGGAACACGGTGAAAGCTGTAGGTGCTTTCCACTGAAAACCTCCATTAGTGTTTCACAAGCAATGAGATCTGTCCTGCTGACACCAGGAGCAATTTTCTCTATTCCTTAGAAATCTTTAGGTCCTTTTTAAGGCCTGGATTTAATATTCACTGAAAGACCCTGAAGGATGAAGCAGAAGAAAATAGTAGGTGTGAAGCAAACTTGATGTCTCCTGGTTATCACCTGCCTGAGTCTAGTGAGAGAGAACACACCCACACCACAGTGTTACACCCCAGGGTCATTTTGCTCACAGATAGGCAATAACCAGGAATAGCAGAAGCCTTTCCAGCCAGGCCCCAAGGTTCAAAAGAGTTTTCCAAAGTGAATGATCTTACTCTGCATATGTCCTCCTGTTTCCACAGCTGATGAATCTAGAAAGCCATTCCCTCTAGATTTTATGTCCCAGATAACATGGCTGCAAAACTAAAGCATCAATAACATCCCATTTCTCAAAAACGCTAGAATACACACTGGCCTGCTGGCCAGTCCCTCCTTATCCCAGGATGCCACATCCCTATAGCATTCTCTAGTTATTTCTGGGAAGTACAGAAAAACAGGCAGGGAAAGCCATGTCAGTTCAGTGTCTCCAGGAAGGAATCTCTTTCAGTAGTAGTGGAAATGCAAAGCAAGAATCTGAGTGGCCCATGGGAAGAGGCATTTTCTCTATTCCATGGTCTTCCAGGTACATCTAGGGTGACCTGAGAGGAACCAACTCACCTGTCTCCTGTCTGCACTTCACCTTAGGTTCAAACATGGCAGTGAGAAGGGGTTACTCCAAGATCTCCTGCAGCTCTGAAATCCAGTGGCACTCTGTAGTCCTCATCGAAAGTTTCCTCTGACAAGTCATCCTCGTGTTGACAAAGTTCTCTAGGAATGGAAGGGGGAAAAAAATGAAACTGCCAGTAAAGTCTCTTACCCTTTTAGGAAGAAAAAAATAACATTTCCAAAAATAAGGTGTTACCTTAAATAGTTATCTGGCTGTCTTATGCATAGCTGGAATTGTCACTTGAGAATAAATGTAAGAGTCAATCAAGAAGCTTCATAAATATTCTGAGCTCTTGCCACCCACCACCTCTTCAAGGCACTTATTATATGGTGAACAGAAAGCATTAGTCTCCCTGCCTTTGTAGGAAGATAATTGTAGAGTGCCCAGTTGTGTTAGTTTGAATTAAGAGATGTCGACAACTTAACAACAATTTCTGGCCAAAAAGGATTTTGAATTTCCTAGGCCATATTCCAGCTGCAAGGGGAAGCCCACCAGATTTTAGGGGCTTAGTTCAAATCACATGCTGATGACATTCAAGAACCTAGCTGGATACCACCAACATCAACTCTGTCATTTATGATAACACACTGTCTCAGAGAAGAGTGCATCTGAAACGTTGAAGATTCTTGTTATATACACTTGAGGAAGCAGAGGGCTGAAACTACTATTCTGACTCTACAAAGATCCAGTGTATCAAGTCCTTCCATGTTCTCTGCCATGCTGACCTTTACTTACAGGTTCTAAGCCCAGGAGAAGAGTCCAGCGATTTCATCTCAAAGAAGCTTGAGTTCCAAGTCAAGACAGTTCCTTCTTCCTCCTCCCTCCTTGCCAGAGTCCACACTGCACCTGGAAGTTTTTGTTAAAAGATGCACATTTAAAATCATCATGGAAGGGGGGAGCAGAATGACTGTGAGACTCATTGTCAGTGGATGGATAGAGCAAAGCAGTGTCCTCAACATATAATAGGGCAGTGGCACACAATTCACAGAGATTGTGGCAGTCAGAATACACAAGCCCTGTGCAAGCTCAAGCCAAATCAAATCTCAACATAGAAAGGGGAAGTGGACATGAGGCAGACATGAGGCTATTGGCCACTAATCAAGCTCCTGGGAGATGAAGAATCAGTCTCTTTTAATAATGTTGCCCTTGCCAAGTGAGGATGGTTAGATTCCACTTGGAAAGGAGGAGAAAACAATTAGGGGAAGGACTGAAGAAGCTGAGTAGGAAGGAAACCCCATACAAAGACCAGCAGTCTCAACTAACCCAGATCTTTAAGAGCTCCCAGACACTGAGCCACCAACCAGACAGCATATATGGGCTGGTCTGAGGCCCCTGACACATATACAGCAGAGGACTGCCTGGTCTGCCTCAGTGGGAGAGGTCACACCTAACCCTCCAGAGACTTGAGGCCCTAGGGAGTGGGAAGGCCTGGCAAGGGTTGGGGGTGGAGACAACAAATTGGAAAAAGGGGGAGGAGGAATGGGATGAGGAACTGTGGAGGGCAAACCAGGAGGAGGGCAATGAATGGACTGTAAACAAATTAAAAGTAATAATTAAAAAAAAAGAATGTTGCCCTTGATAAGCCAATCATGCTCCAATACAAGGCCACACATCCATGGAACATGTGGGCAGCTCAAATGGGACTTATCAGATTAAAAAATCAAAAATGTCACAAAGTTGGGTAGATCAAGAAGGTAGATCTAGGATGGGTTGGACACAGGACAAATAATATAAAAACATATTATCTAAAATTCTCAAAAAAACTATAAATAAGTAGATAAATAATAAAAAGTTTAGTAAATGCATCGATTTCATTTTGTGTCTTAACTACAATATAATTTTTTAAGTAGAAATAGATTATCCAGGAGTAGTTATTTTAAGTAGAAAGAGGAGTTGTCTTGGAGCTCAGCCTTGGTATGTAAGATGGGCAGCCAGCTCTTCCACCCCAGCAGCCTTGGAGCTGTCTCCATAGGAGAGGTTATGGGGTTCAAGATTGAGCTCATGGTACCCTCATATGGCCAGTGCTAACTAGTTGGGGAAGCCCCAGCTGGGATGTGCAGAAAGACTATTTGCCCTACCAGGCCTTAACCTTGTTCTGAGAGGTGACTGCACTCAGAGGAGTACTTCATGGCTTTTTGGTTGTTTTGTTTGTTTTGTTTTGTTTTGTTTGCACTTCATGTTTTTTGATGGACATGACTCAGAGCCCAGCACAGGGGTGGGAAGTGAGCACCAGAAGCAAACTCGACACAACCTCTGTTTGTTCTGCTGGAAGAAGACAAGTGATGCTGTGATAAAATAAAGAAACCTCACCAGCTAAGGAGTAGTGAGATGCAATTGAGAATCATTATATGATCAAGAGATGGGAGCATTGGGACAGGATGCTTGGGGCCCTACCTCTTGAGCCATTGGCACCACAACGCCAATGGCTCTCTGAGCCAGCCTGTAAGATTTTCATAAGAACCCCACGTAAATGCTTGCCTATCTCCTGCAGCCTCCAGTCCTCAGAATACAATCTGCCACAGTGCTAAGGCTTAGAAGTGAGAACTCATGCTGTGTCCACTGGTATTCATGACAAAATGAACGAGCAGCCAGGCTCTAGTTATGTTATGTCTGCAGGACTGCACTAATTCTGTTCCTACAATAGCACAGCCACCGAAGTGGGCCAGTGCTGATTGCTAATTAGTGGTATGCTGTAAGACCTGGACCCATCTCGACCTTCCTTCCTCAGCCCAGCCTGAAATTTCCTCAGAAAGGGAAATTCCTGTCACTGACAGCTGATGTGACATGGGGACGTGTGTGCACGAACAGGGTTTACATACTAATACTAAGGGAAGCTTTTGCACAATGTCCTATCAGAGCCACAGACCCAGGTTGTGGATTCCTAGGACTCCAGTATACCCCAGAAAGCATGTCTCTGCAGCAGACAAGGACTCCCCCGTAAATCTCTATCATGTCACAAAAAACCCACCCCCATTGCATATGACAGGGACTTAACCAAAAGTGCAGACTGACTGAACTTCTTAAATGTGAAAGTCAGTCAGTGATGTTTACTGGCCACACACTCTCGAACCATCAGACACGTACATCGAACCCACCCTAATTTCAAGACACACAGTGTGATGCCACGTGGCACCTCAGTTCTCTGAAGAACACGTGCATCATACAACATAAAGCATCCAAATAACTTATTTATCTTTCTTCCAGGAGCAATTAAAAGGAAGCAGAACATGCAGGAAAATGGAGGCCTTGAAACTGGAGGTGATTTATTCAGACTTCCTACTCTCTGAGGATAATAAAAGGTAGTAAATCCTAAACTGAGCAGACTCAGCAGCGGGGAGCTGTTCAGAATTTATTTTGTTCTAGATTAGCAATGATTAAATCATGCAGTGATTCACTTTAAAATACCAAATTTTCCTGCACTGCATATGTTTAAAACATTAGTTTTCTCTTTCAGCTCAAAACAAAGAGTATAATGCTGTCATTTTCTCACAATAGTTCTTAGATTTTTCTTCTCCTCCACAGCTGAGAAAAAGATTTCTAGTCTGAAACCCAATTTCCTAATCCATAAGACAAGTAAATTTATTCTCTGTTTTAGATGAGAATTCACGTGATTTTGCATTCTAGGGACTTTGCCCGAATTTAACCAGGGTCTTGTCCAAGAGCCACCAGCACACATAACTATATCTTTCATTACTAAACCACACACAAATGAGATGTATGGTATAGCTTTCCTTCCCTGGCCTCCTTGTATTCCTCTCTCAGGTTTTCTTCATTTCTCATTGTTACAAGTGTGGTAACAACCCCCATTTGATGATCTAAAAGAATATGTAAGAACAGTCAAGCTTGTGGCCAGCAGCTGAGCCTAAAAGAACAAGGCCCCATGTTCAAGTTTGAGGAGTGTTTTCTCAACCCCCCCTGGAGAAGTTCATTCTTTTTCTCACTCTGCTACCAAAGGATTGATCATTTTCCAGCTAGAAAGATGTCAAATACTGCCCCTTGATGGATGATAATGGAATGAAATTTGTTTCAGTTTGATAAACATGGGAATGAGGCAAGTTCAACACTATAAATGGAAACAATGTTCAAATGCTAAACATGGTCCATGTTGCGCAAATACGTTAAACATGTGACATGTTTCTATATGCTGCTACTCACACACATGTGAGATCCTTGGCTCTGACACACATTGCCTTTTTACTTTTCCAGTTCTGTGAGATCTGACACACGTCTCCCTCTAAAACTACGTTCAGTCATTCACTGGACTCATGTAACCTACTCTACCCAATGGCAGTTATGAGAATGATATTCTAGTTCCTTGAGAATGAGGAATTCTTTTCACACACTAAATGAGGCACAAAGATTGAAGACATGAGTCTATAGCCAGCCCCTCTGTGACAGGGGGAACCTGACTAGTCACTACAGCCATTAGCCCTAAAGGTACAGCCTCATTCAGGACAGCCAGGGCTCAAGCAGAAGACTCACTGCTTTATGACGGTTCAGGTTTCATATGCTTCATTTCTGTCTCTTTACCTCTGTTTCCTCTACTCCATAAATTGGCCTCAACGAGTAGGGAAGGAGCATTCCTTTCTCCATCCTCCTTTGTCCTCCCCAGTATCCTTCACACCCTCAGGAAACAGTGCTTTCCCTTGCTGCTCCACAGAATGGCCATTCATTATTATCTTCTTCTTAAGCCATGGACCTTTCTGTCACAAGCAGTCTCAGGCTTCCTTTTCAGCTCCCTACATCAGCAGCAGAGGGGGTTGGAGGCAGAGAACCACAGAAGCCTGGCGCATCAACGGGTCCTTTTCTTCTATTTTTCTTTCTTGTTATATGGAATCTGAAAAAGCCTAAGGATAAAGGGGGGATTTAGGCAGTCAATATATAGATACATGTAGGTAGCCAATGTAAATATATACACATGCCCACACATGTACATACACACACATGCACATATACTCACAGATGCACATACATGCACATATATACACATGTATGCATACATGGATGCACATATACACACATGTATGCACATACACATACACACCAACAGGTTTGAACGTGTCCATATTAACCAGGCCTAGGTTATCTGCTGCCACTCAAATCACCTCCTTGTTCTTTAAGATAAGGTCAGCATGACATTCATAATCCAGCATGGACACCTATCAGTGCAGACATCTATCATCATGGATAGCTATCAATGGACACTTAACACTACACTGCACATATTCTGTGGTCAATCTGGTGTCATCATTATCTCCTTGAGAACAATTAATTCTTTTCATTCACTAGAATAAGGCAACAATGGCAGATATGAGTCTCTGGTAGCCCCCTGTGACAGGAGGACCTCTGAAGGTAAATAGTGTGTAAATTCTTTCAAGATGATCCTGTGACACAGAGGTTGGCTCTAGGGAATGTTTCCTGATATGACACAGATCTTCATGCAGTGGAGGGAACTAGCACTGAGCCCCTAATCAAGACAGTCCTCTTTCCATTTGCAGAAAACAATAGAACCTGTGTAATAGGAAAAGGGTCGGACTGTGACAAGAGAGCACCATCTCATCCTCTTCATTAGTATTCTCATGACATCCTTAGTGAAAGAACCATGAATGTGCATGCCAGAAGCCCATGGAAAGACATAGAGTGTTTTTAAAATATGTTTAAATTGGGCTGGCATGATAGCTCATTAGCTGAAGGAGCTTGCTTGTAGGCCTCACAACATCAGTTTGATCCTAGGAACCTTAAAGAACCAACATGCACAAGTTGTTCCTTTGGCCTCCATACACATGTATATGCACATAAAACAATGATGATGAGGATGATGATGATAAATTTTAAAATGTAAAAACCTGTATCTAAATTATTAACCAATTAAGTTTAGCTATTTCTTAATTTAGAATATGACTTTTATCAGTCTCAAAAAACATCGTGGCTTACAACTATAAAGTCAATGTTGCTAACAGTCAGGTGCCTGACTTGGCACACATCGATAAGAAAATGGCAGACAAAGATTCCAGTTCTCCAGTACCAAAGCAGCGGGTATGTGGCAAGACTTACTCAGAAGAGTCATTGTCCATGGATTAGCTGCTCATAGTTGCAAATTATGTTGCTGAAGACAGAATGTGTGAAGAAGAATTAGGTAGGAAGCTTACAGAACGAATGTGAGTCTCCATCTATGTGTAAAGTACACGGTGGAAAAACTGTTAAAACATGAGCAGAGTTCAAAGTTCAGTGTTCATGGAAGCATGTTCAATATTATGCTTCCTAATAACCCTTAGATGGTTTTTTCTATCCAAAAATTATCAGCTCAGAGCACTGGCCACCATTATAGCCCTGAGATGTTTTATGGAAAATAAGTAATATGTTAACTGTCCTACACTATGGTAAGTATAATTTGTGGTCATTTTGTAGAAATTCTTAATAATAACTCATCATAAACCCCTTATAGCTCTCATCCTTTCAGAAAAACGTCATCCTTTGGAAACAACCTCTTGTGGTATGAGAAAAATTTGCCCTGGGAGCCATAAGGGAGCTGAAGCATAGTTAGGACTTAATTTCCCTCAGGTTGACCTGCAGGTCATTGATAATGTTTAAATAAGCCATTGCATCCCTTCTCCATCCATCAGATGATGCTCATTCCCCTAGTACTAGCATCAAAGAAATGGAACTGTTCTCTCTGGAAAGAATTAGAACTGTTACACACTTCATCTAGTCTTCTTCACAACTTAAACTTACAGAAGCAATGTTTCAAGGGAGAAAGAAAGCTTTAGATATCAGATCTTAAATATTACAGAATTAAGCAGTAAAAATGGTATTCCTAAAATCATACAGTATTTAGCTGTGGAACTCAAGTAAAAGCCTGGTTCTCTGAGTCCTAGGCCGGGAACCTTCAAACAAGAACCTGACAACTCACTGTTTCTTGACCAGCTCAGACTTACACAGTTGAGACTTTTTCTTCCTCCTTATATTAGCTCATTTAGCTTCCTTTAAGCTCACAGACCACCTGGAGTGATATGAAAAAGCTAAATTTTAGATACAACCTGTCATATTCATACATATTCATACATGTTGCTGGCTCTGGCTGACTGATAGTAAATGTACAAAAAAAAGGGGAAACAACAATTGATTAAAATTTGTAAAATTAAAAAGTAGGGGCCTAGTCTGCATGGGGCATATCCAGCAGAGCTGAGCTGTGCCCTATCCGCTGAGCTCTTGTGTCCAGGCCACAACTCTGTCTGCATCCCTAGTGGCCTGCCAGCTCCAGGGACAACCAGATGGCTAAAAGCCAGTATAAGAAAACAAACAAGATCTGGTTAGTCAACAAAATGATGGACTGGGTATGAGGACTATCTTGTACCTCACTGGTACAAATTGGCATAATTATGCTCTAATTGTATCTTGAGAGAAAAGTTTTATTTTAACAGGAAGGGTGATATGTAGGAGGAGCTAAGGTGGGAGGAGTACCGAGAGGAAGAGATGGAGTAGGGAGAGGAGGAGGAGAAGGAGAGGAGAAGCTAGGTGATGAGAGAGAGAAAGAGGAGGGAGACAAGGAGGCAGATGTTCACGGATCTCCACCAGTCAAAGATAGTTGATATATCTCGGTTGGGTAGTGGGTTACACCTCTGATTGAGCAATACCAAACTTATAAAGCCTTTAATTAACATTTTTTTAAAAATAAATAAGTGTAAAAAGGAAAAGGGGGCATGGGCTAGGGGTTTTCTAGGGGGGAATGGGGAAAGGGGATGGCATCTGAAGTATAAATAAAATATCCAATAAAAAATGAAAAAAAAAAGAATGAAAAAAAAAAAAAACCAAGAGCCAGGGCAATATAGCAGAATCACCACAGCCCAGCTATCCTACTACAACAAGCCCTGAATATCCTATCACAGCTGAAGCATACAAGAAAATGTGTGCTTAACTCCAATCTTATAATGATAATGGAGGCCTTTAAAGAGGAAATAAATAAAGCCCTTAAAAAATTACAGGAAAATACAATCAAACAGGTGAAGGAAATTAATAAAATTGTTCAAGAGCTGAAAATAGAAGTGATAAAGAAAACACAAACTGAGGGAATCCTGGAGATTAAAACCTATGGAAGAGAACAGGAACTATAGATGCAAGCATCACCAACAGAATACAAGAGATGGGAAAGAAAATATCAGGCAGAGAAGATATGATAGAAGACATCATTATGTGAGTCAAAGAAAATGTTAAATCTAAATAGTTCCTGACACAACAATTTTCCCAACCTAAAGAAAGAGATGCCTATAAACATTCTAGAAGTGTGCAGAACACCAAATATATTGGACCAGAAAAGAAAATCCTCCCATCACATAATAACCAAACCACTTAAAGTAAAAAAAAAAAAAAAAAAAAAAGTATTAAAAGCTGTAAGGGGAAAAGCCCAAGTAAAGTAAAGTCAGACCTATCAGAATTACAATGACTTCTCAACAAAGACTAAAAGCCAGAAGGGCCTGGGCAGATGTCTTGCAGTCGCTAAGAGATCACAGATGCCAACCTAGAACACTATGCTGAGCAACACTTTCAGTAACCATACATGGAGAAAACAAGATATTCAAAGAGAAAACCAAATTTAAACAATATCTATGCAAAAAAAACTGGCCCTACAAAGAATACTAGGAAAACTTAGATACGAGTAAGGCCAATTAGTCATATGACCTAACAAATATCTACAGAACATCTCACCCAAACACAAAAGAATATATCTTCCTCTTAGCACCTCAGAGAACCTTCTCCAAAACTGACTATATCTTTGATCACCAAGCAAGCCTCAACAGATAAAAGAAAACTGAAGTAACCACTTGTAGCTTATCAGATTACCATGGGTTAAATCTGGACTCCAACTGTTAGCCGCGTGAGCATGACAGCATTCCCCATTACAAGATGGCTCGGGCATCCTGTGCTCCCACAAGTAAACAACTAACTACGCAGGTGCAAAAGGCAAAAAGCGTGCCAAAGTCACTGACCATCCCAGGGCGTATTATGGGTAATGAGTGAACAGCCAATCAGAAGTGAACACGCCACTCTAGGGTACATATAGCAGTGCCTTTTCCGGGCTTGGGGTCTTTCCGCTTCTGCTGATACAAGAATAAAGCCTCGCTGTGGTAACCACCGGAACACTGCCTCACGTGTCTCTTTCGCGGGCGAAGGGGACACGGAGGGGCTCGGAACATCCAACAACAACAGAAAGAACAGAAAACCTACAATCTCATGGAAACTTAAAAACTCTCTAATCAATGACCACTGGATCAGGGAAGAAATAGAAAGAAATTAAAGACTTTCTAGAATTCAATGAAAATAAAGGCACAACATACCCGAACGTATGAGATACAATGAAAGCAGTGTTCAGAGGAAAGTTCATAGCACTAAGTGACTGCAAAAAGAAACTGGAAAAATCTCATACCAGCAACCCAACAGCACACTTGACAGCTCTAGAACAAAGAGAAGCAAACAGACTCAAGAGGAGTAGGTGGCAGGAAATAACCAAACTCAGGGCTGAAATCAAAAAATTAGAAACAAAGAGAACAGTACAGAGTCAATGGAACCATCAACTACTTCTTTGAGAAAAACAACAAGACAGACAAGAAAGTCTACTTCATGGGACTCACAGACAGTTGTTTCTAAAGCAAAAAGTCATCCATCTTCCAAGACTGGATAAAGAAAACTTGGTATATTCACACAATGGAGTATTACAGAGCAGTTAAAAGCAATGACATCGTGAAATTAGCAAGCAAATGGATGGAACTAGAAAAAAGCATCCTGAGTGAGGTAACCCAGACCCAGAAAGACAAATATGAAGTGTACTAACCTGTAAGTGGATAATAGTTGTAAAGTAAAGGATAATCAGACTACAGCCCACAGACCCTGAGAAGGTAAGGAACAAGGAGTGCTCGGGGAATGGGGGCGGGGCTGAATTGTTCATGGATCTCAATGGGAAGATGAAATAGAATAGATATTGAAGGTAACCTAGGGACAAGTGGGGATGGGAACAGAAGGGATCAGGTGGAGGAGGGACTGAGGGAGAAAGTACTGGGAGAAACGACTGGAATTGGTGAGAAGCAATTCAGGGGCAAGCTAAAAACCTAGTACAAAGGAAATTGACAGAAATCTTTTAGGATGATCCTAGCTAAGACTCCTAGTAATGGGGGATATGGAGTCTGAAGTAGCCATTTCCTATAACCAGGCAAGACTTACAGTGCATAGATTGGGACACCAACTGTGATGGCTATTCTTGGTTGTCAATTTGACTACATCTGGAATGAACTATAATCCAGAAATGGAGGGCACACTTGTGATCCAGATCTTAAGGCATAGTGACTATGAAAATCTTAGGCCCTGGCAAGGTAGTACATACCTTTAATCCCAGGAGACTGAGGCAAGCAGATCTATGAGTTCAACACCAGCATGAGACAGAGCAAGTTCCAAATCCAGGTGTGGTGGTACCTTTATTATCTGGGCCACACCTTCTGTTAGAGGCCTATGTAAGGACATTGGAAGAAGGAAGGCTCACTCTTCTTCACTTGCTTGCACTTACTTGCCAGCACATCTGTTGGAACTTGCTTCTTTGGGATTCCAGCTCATACAGAAGACCAGTCAAAAAACCAGCCCCATGGGGCTGAGCAACTACTAGATTCTTGGACTTCCCATTCACAGCTGCCCATTGTTGGGTTAATTGGACTGCAGATTGTAAGCCATTACAATAAATTCTCTTCCATAGACATTCTATAAGTTCTGTGACTCTAGAGAACCCTGACTAGTACACCAACCCAGGCACAAAACCTTCGACCTACAATTTGTCCTGCCAGCATGATGTGTTGAGGTAAAGGTGGCACAGAAATTGTGAGAGTGGCTAACCAATAACTGGCTCAGGTGGAGGCCCATACCACAAGAGGAAGTCCATCCCTGTCACTGTCTGGAGATCCAGGACCCAGAGATCTAGAAAAGAACCAAATACACCAGGTAAGAAAGAAAGAAAGAAAGAAAGAAAGAAAGAAAGAAAGAAAGAAAGAAAGAAAGAAAGAAAGAAAGAAAGAAAGGAAGGAAGGAAGGAAGGAGGAAAGGAAAGGAAAGGAAAGGAAAGGAAAGGAAAGGAAAGGAAAGGAAAGGAAAGGAAAGGAAAGGAAAGGAAAGGAAAGGAAAGGAAAGGAAAAGCAAGCAGGCAGGCAGAAAAAGAAGGAAAAGAAAGAAAGTGAAAAAGAAAATATTCCTAATGATACCATGCTATACTTGTAGACAGGAGCATGGCATAACCGTCATCTGAGAGGCTTCCATCCTCTGATGAAAACCTACAGCCAAACACCAGGAAGAACTCAGTGAATTCTGTGGTAGAAGGGAAGGAAGGATTGTAGGAGACAGAGGGGTCAAGGATACCACAAGAAAACCAACAGGATCAGCAAACTTCGACTCATAGGGGCTCACCAAGACTGAACCAGCAATCGGGGGCCTTCATGGGTCTAGCCCAGGCTCTCTGCACATATGTTATTGTTGTGTAGCCTGGTGGTTTTATGGAACTTCTAACAGAGCAGCGCCTGTCTCTGATGTGTTTGCTGCTTTGGGGAAACTTCTCCTCCTGGGTTTCCCTGGCCAGCTTTAATATGAGGGGAGGTACCTAGCCTTATTGCAACTTGATATGCCATGTTTGGTTGAAATTCCTGGGAGACCTGGTCTTTTCTAAAGGGAAACAGAGGCAAAGCAGATGGGAGGGAAGGAGAGAGGAAAGACCAGGAAGGAGGGAGGGAAAACTGTGGCCAGGATGTAATATATAAGAAAATAAATTAATAAAAATAATAATGGCTCCCACATATGTTGTGTACACAAATACAAGCACATCTGCATGCACACATATGCAAGCAGACACGCGCAAACACAAAATGCACCATATGCAATGAAAAACAAGTTAAAAAATAAAGACATTTTTCATTCTATTGCAACAGATTAGGTTTGAGATTTGTCTTGGTTAGGCTTTCTATTGCTGTGATGAAATACCATGACCAAAATCAAGTTGGGGAGGAAAGGGTTCTTTTGGCTTACACTCCCACACTATAGTCCGTCACTGAAGTCAGGACAGGAACAAAATCAGGGCAGGAACCTGGAAGCAGGAGCTTATGCAGAGGCTACGGAAGGGTGTTACCTTCTGGAACTGTTCCCCATTGCTTATTCAGCCTGCTTACTGCTAGAACTCAGAACCAAGCCACAACAGACAGAGCCCTCCCCAACCAATCACTAATTAAGAAAATGCTCTACTGCTGCACCTAATGGAGGCATTTTCTCAGTTGAGATTTCCTTCTTTCAGATAACTCAAGCTTCTGTCAAGTTGACATAAAACTAGCCAGGACAAGATTCCAGGATGTTACCTGTTTATTAGAGAGTGTGTTTAAATGTACTTTTGAGAGCATTTTTTTCCTACTCTGCTGTCTTTTACTTAGAACCACTTTTATTTTCATTAAATAGTTATGTTCCCCTGCGATGTGATGTTTAAGGGAACAGACAGTATTTTATCTGAAGACTCCATACTTTATACAACGATCCCCTATTGCATCCAGGTTCTCCTGTAACCGGTGACACCTAGAGCGAGCACAGCTGTACATATATTTGTGTACAATGATTTCACTATATCCACTGGATAAGTTCTGAATATGCCATTAGATTACCAAGCATTAAATGACTCTGGCCAACTCACTCTCAGGAAAAAATTGTCCCCATTATTCCTCTATCAGCTGCGAAGAAGAACTCTATTCTCCGTACACACAATCTAGCAAGATCAGGTCTTTTTTTTTTTCTCTTTTTTACTCTCTTCCAATTTTCATGATGAAAAATGGTTTCTCATCTTGCTTTAATTTTTCTCTCATGAATGAATATTGAACCTTTCCATGAGGTGGGAGATACTCATGCCCCTGCCTCACCACACTCTGTGGTCTCAACTGTATGAGAAGGTTATCTGTAATTCCATCTGACAGTCAACGCTAAATGGACAAGGCTACTATGAAAACTGCATGATGGGAAGAGTATCTTTAATATTTGAAGGGTAGAAATAAATCTTATAGTAGAGCCTAAAGAGTCACAATCAATTTTTCTGACAGAAGAATTTCACAATTCATTGACCTAAAAAGCACAGGGTGGATGCTGACATTTTCAGAGTGGCTCTACCTGCCTCTCACACCTGTGTACACAGGAACATCTAAGCCGCCCCTTGAGCAAACCACCACTTATAAAAATAAACTGAGGAATCCCTAGAGCGGTTGCTTAATGTCGTAAGCCTTTGGTGACAGAAATATATTCTCAGGTTTCTCTTCTATATTTGTTAATTTTTAAATTTTATCTCTTTTTATTTTGAGTGTGTAAGGGGGATGCATGCATCACAGTGTGTGCAGGTCCTCAGGTTGTCAGGCTTGAGAGTAGTCACTCCCACACACTGGGCAATCCAGCCAGCCCCAGAACTCTTTAAACTATAATTCCATTGAGATATCTCTTCATTGTAGTCTATGTTTAAAATATAATAAGTGGGGCAAATGGAAATTGTTTAAAAATATTATTATCTAAATTTCCCCTCGGAGTTATTATTTAGGAGAATATTACAGATGTAACTTTAGAATTAAGTTGCACTTTATAAGTTCTTATTAAGAGGAAAAGCAGCTTTCTCCGAGGTGTCCTCCATCTTTTCATTTCCTTCCTGAACATTTCCCCCACGTGCTCTCTAATACTTCCTCTGAAGCTTGACCTCTTCACTCCACTGGTATTTTTTATTTGTGCTCCTGGGGTAAGTAATGGGCTAAGCCTTTGCAGGCCTGTAATAACCACAGTAGCCCAGAGCAATGTTATTGGCCCCAACTGACACAGAGAAGAGAGAAAGCCAGAGAGGTCAGGGAATTGCCTGAGTCATAAGATCCTGTCCTCTGGCCTGGGACATGAACTCACTGACTCCAGCCATTTCACATGGGGAATGGTCCCACATCTGTATCATGTGAACCTTAAGTTCATCCTGTGCTCCAGACCCAGGGTATTCATGAGAGGCTTTTCCACTTGGGTACTCTCAGCCGATCTCTCCTTAGTACACTGGCCACCCATCACCAGCTGCTTTTAGGATAATACAAAGCCTGAAAGGCATGTGGTATGCTCATACTATGTGCCGACCCAAATCAGGTCCCAAGGATCCAACTCTCATCAAGGATCTTTAAATACAGGGATTGTGTGTCCAGTCCAGGGAATATTAAAAGTCACACCTATGAAGTCTCTCCAACATGGCCACCCAAACATGAGCCAAACAAAGGTAATAATAAACACATCAAAGTGTAGAGAAGAGCGCCCCCAATACCCCAACCATACGCAAATAACTACAGACAGCTAAGAAATGATGAGAATGGGAGAGATAGTCTTCCCCAGGGAAGAGCGCACAAATTGGTTACCCAATACTAATGGCTAGCCCCCAAAACATACATACAAGTAACACTATTCATGTATTGGGGAATATATATTATATACACGTCATTTTTAACCACAACTAATGAAAAAAGAGGCTATGACTATGAAAGGAGAATGAAGGGAAACACGGGAGGGAACAAACGGAGCGGGAGGAGGGAGAAATGATGTGATTATATGATAATCTCAAGCATAAGCGATAGTTTTTACACAAGAAAAGACTAAACACAGACTCCATCATTAATTCACATTCTACCGAGGAAGAAGGGAAAGGAGTAGCCCCAAGCATCATCACCGACAAGAGGGCGCACACAGGGTGTGGCGCAGCAAGGGTGGAGCGCTGAGGAAGAGCGCATCTCAACTGAGACGTGAACGATGGGAAATTGACACCAGTAAGTAGGGCAGCATGTTCCAGGATGCTGATGGACTCGAGGCGTGGCCACAGGAAACCCAAGCCAAAAATAAATAAATAAATAAAATGAGGAGGGAGACTTAGTGTGGAGATTAGAGAAGCAAAAATCAGATTAAACTGGATTCTTCCCCTAAACCATCTCAAACATCCTGTCTCTTCTCATTTGAAATACTGGCAACAGTTCACCAACTGGCTTCGTTCTCATTCTTTCTCCAGCTCACCTTATCCACTGCTGTTGGCCTTCCCCTTGCTCCCACTCCCGCCCTCCCACAAATCTGTTCAGTTTGCATTCCTGAACAGATGAAAGAGCCCTCATCTTTTTTTTTTTTTAATTTTTATTCTTTAATTTTTTTTAACAGTCCAAACTTTATCCCCCTCCAGGTCCACCCTCCAACTGTTCCACATCCCACACCTCCTCCTCCCCGCCCCCACTTCTCCAAGAGGATGTCCCCATCCCCAACCCCCACTCCTCCAGACCTTCCCACTCCCTGGGGCCCCAAGTTTGTCGAGGGTTAGGTACATCTTCTCTGACTGAGTCCGGACCCGGCAGTCCTCTACTGTATGTGTGTTGGGGCCTCATATCAGCTGGTGTACGCTGCCTGGTTGGCGGCTCAGCGTCTGAGAGATTCCAGGGTTCCAGGTTAGTTGAGACTGCTGGCCTTCCTATGGGGTCGCCCTCCTCCTCAGCTTCTCCTAGCTTTCACCTAATTCAACCACAGGGGTTCCCAGCTTCTGTCCATTGGTTGGATATAATTTAAGATGAGGGCCTTTCAGAGAGGAGCCCTCGTCTTAAACTGCTTGCAGGCTCTAGACTGGGAGCCAACTGTGCTGCTCAAGGCAGGGTAGCACTTGCGAGCGTCCCTGGGTCTTTAGCCCTCACCTTCAGGGCGTCTACTGGCCACCCTGATCTTGTGTGAGGTTTTCTTTCTCTTCCACCTCACTTTCAGGTGAGTTCCTGGCACCTTGGCATTCATCACATCTGAAGAGAAAACACCTGGAAACTCGGGTCTCGGAAAAGCTGGTGGTGTTGATACTCCAAAGCAAGCTTCTTGAGACTGCGACACAGAGCTGAGCAGCCCCGTGTCTGTGAGACTAAAGATTGGGCAGGATGACATGAATTTCACTATCGTCTCGGCAGTGAGTGGAGGTGGCTCCATCCTGTGGGGTGAGCACCTCAGCTCAACACAGCCTGGCTGGGCAAAGGGCCCAAGGAAATAACAGTTGGGTTGATAACCTTGGTATAAAAAAAGAAAATCATAGTAACAATTAGCTTTTGGGTGAAGAAGTTTTTTTGATTCTCTTCCTGGTATAGATGTTGTTAACCAAATCTAGACACTTCTGTGCTCACCTTCCATGACCACACACAGTGGGTCCACATCTTGGCAGACAAAGTCAAACAAACACAGCCCAGAAAGGAGAACAGACACAGCATGCACAGAAGACAAGAAAACACAAGCATTACTTACCACAGATGCTCTACCTGGACAAAGAAAAACAGGCACTTGAGGGAGTTTATTGTCATAAAAGAAGGTTCTTTAGGGACAGGCCGATTCATTCCTGAGCATGCGCAATGAAGAAGCACGTCCCTGATTCTGCTCAGTCTACGAACCTAAGGGAAGATGGTGGATGCGTTTGAGGCTTACTTCAGCTGAGATTGCTTTGACAATCAGTTTGACATAATCTAGAGTTTCCTGGAAGAATTCTCAAGTTTACTGATTCATAGGCTCTCTGGAGGAAGCTTTCCTCAACCCTCAACATCTGCTGGAACTCAAAAGCCAAGACTACTCAAGGGCTTAACCTACTTCATTTCTAATGATTGAAAGAGCAACGCTTGTTTGCAGGCTGCCTGGAGACGAGGCTACCCAAGGTCTGGAACAATACACAGACGATTTCCTTCTGGCTCTTGTGTAAGTGCTATGATCAGGTTAGCAAAAAGCGACGAGGCAGCACTGTAAAGATGCACGGTCATTCCCGGAGCAAATTCTTACAAAATCTTTTCTTAAGAGACAAAGGGGCAATTTTCACTCCCATATAATTTTGAAAAGACTGGAAAGAAAAACAGCAAGATGCACATTTTCCAAAGAACAAACGTGTCAGAAACGGGAAGATACGATGAGTCTTGGAGCCTTGACAGCCAACTCCAGGGCAGCTTCTAATTGTTCTAATAACTCATTTTTATTGGGAGATCAAATTACCATAAAAGGAAATGATATCCTCTAAATGTCTCATTAATAACAACTATATTCTTCAGAAATTGATATCGAAGGCACAACTCAATTGGGTCAAACAGACAAGAGTTCAACAGTATCATTGGGCAGAAGTGCGCTGCTCATAAAATGTCCCTAATTATTGCAATTCCGCTCCTTGTTTAAGTCTGAAATTACAGGGCTGGCATCCCTTTCATGAAAAAAAAAAAATACTTTTAAAGGCCAAAAAAGTTTTAGACACTGTGGTAAGAATACTTCCGGTTGGAAGTTTCTTGGCCGCAGCTGCAGCATTTTCAGTGAAGCTGTACTTGTGTGTTTTCATTCCGCCTGGAAGATTTCAGGATTTGTTATTTTGATTGCAATATTGTCCAGCAGGCCAAACGGATGATTAATGTGTATTATTAAGATGACTAAATGTTCCTTTCAGATGGTAGCTGAAGAATCTACCCTAAGCACAGCCTTAAAAGTGATTGGACTGCAGATCTTGGGTGGGACAAAAAGAGGTGTGCTTTCTCCTTCATTTTAACAGTACGGACTGGTGTCCTGTAGACCAGCATGGCTCCGTGATTACTCAGAAGGAGGTGGGAAGAAAAGTCACAACTGCTGTGTTCATAGAGGTCATATTAAGAATACAATAATTATGTGGATGTCAGTCACTACCCAGATAAATGGCAGTCTTGTAAAACAGACACTGGTGTGACTGATAAGAACATACTCCTTCTTTACAACCAATACCCCAGCATTCTTAGACAGCAGCTGACCAGCAGTGTGTCAGAGTGGGCATATGAACCTATATCCTATTTGCATTCTGTTGCTATGACAAAACACTGGCCAAAACTAACCTAGGAGAGTGTTTATATCATCTGACAGTCCATCACTGAAGAAAATCAGGCACTCAAGACAGGAACAAAAGCAGAGCCAAGGAGGAACACGACTTACTAGATTACCCTCAAGCTCACATCCATCTACCTTCTTATATAGCCTAGCCCCAGAACAGACTACGAATAGTAATTCTCACAGTGAGCTGGACCCTCCTGCATACACTACCAATCAAGAAAACACCCCCCAGATGTGCATATGGGCCATTCAGTTGGGGTTTCCTCCGTTAGACTATGGGGACTTTTTTTTTGGAAACTGTCACAGATGCCTTTGTACAAACATAACTCCCATCTTATCTAGCACAGAGTGACTGCTCTGGGAAAATGCCTGCCTTTTATATTGCCTTTATGGCTGCTGAGAAGAAGAAGGAATATCTTGAAATCATTGTAACTTTCTACAAGAATTAGCTGTGTATCTACCCCAGTTCCAAAACCTACTTTTACTGGTAAAAATCTGTGCAAACTGGGATCTGAATATGTCCAATCTCTCCTGTTTTTTATAATAAAATATCTGATTTTAATGAAATATTTTATGACATATTTTGATTGTTTCCTCTCCTCTGACTCTTCTCAGATCTGCCCCAACTTTATCTAACAAACGTTATATTCCCCCTCCCAAAAATAAAACAGAAAAAAATAAAAATCAAAACAACAACAAGCCAACAAGACAGAAACTGACAAAATGAATCAGAAAACCCACACACAACAGCCTAGAGTGCATTTTGTATTGCCCAACTACTCCCTAGCATAGGACCTGCCCTGGGATGTAGTTGTTATACAGATACTAACTCAAACTCTAAGCTTCTTGCAAGTGAGGTGTTGCTCTTGGATGAACCATTTAGTCAAGGTCTCTGAGCTTCCATTTTAGTAGGTGGGTGGAGGACTGACTTCAAACAAGGAATCCTGTAAACCAATAAATGAACATTCATTCATGAATGCTGGGTACTAGGAAGAAAACAAGACTGGGCTGCTACCGGAAGAAAGGAGGGTGTTTTTGCACCATCTTTCCCAGGAGTAGAAAAAAAAACTTTTCGTTTTGTTTGCAACACTTGGGATGAAGCTCAGGTCCTTGAGAGTCCTGGGCACAGGTCACCCTGCTGAACGCTGTCCCCAGCGCTGTCCCCAGCGCTGCCCCCAGCGCTGCCCCCAGCGCTGTCCCCAGTGCTGTCACCAGCGATGTCCCCAGCGATGTCCCCAGCGCTGTCACCAGCGATGTCCCCAGCCTATTTTGCGTATTTTTTGTGTCCTCTTGGCTTTAAGCAAACTCAGAATTCATTCCAATTAACTTCCCTAAAATGTAAATTTGATCACATTATTCTCTCATTTAAAAAGCTAGGTTGAGTTCCTATTTTCCATAAAGTGATGCCCAGATAACCTGCTGATGATGACGGCCCTCCACAAATTAGCCAGACTCACTCCATCTTCATCTCCAGGACTCCTACCCATTCAGTTCCCAACCTACACCCAATTCCGTTTTGCATTCCATTCCCTAAACCCAGTCTCCCCATTACTGTGTGTTACCGGAAGAAAACCTAAATCATTGTTCTGGCTCCACATGGTCTTAGTTGATCAGGATGCTGCTGGCTTCCCCCAGGTTTGCTGTAGATGACACCTCAGATCAAAGCCACCTAACTGGTTGAAACTATTCTGTTTTATTTCACTCACCTGTCCCTAATGGTTGCCTTTCCGTTACCTCCCCTGTCCTCCAAAGACAAGGTCCTTGTCCCTGTCTCTCTTGGTCCTCGGGGAAAGGTAGTTAGTGTCTTATGGTTTTCGTTACTGTGAAGAAACTCTTATAACGGAGAACGTTTAATTGGTGCTGGCTTGCAGTTTTAGAGATGCAGTCCATTATCATCATGGCAGAAAGCATGACAGTGTGTGGGCAGACACGGTGCTGGAGGAGCTGAGGGCTCTACATCCTGATCCACAGGCAGCAGAAGGAGACCGTGTGCCACACTAGTGTACCTTGAGCGCAGGAGACCTCAAAACCCACCCCTACAGTGACACACTTCCTCCAAAAAGTTAGCATTTACTCAAGCAAGGAACATCTCTCAATAGTGCCTCTCCCTATGAGCCAAGCATTCAAATACATGAGTCTATGGGGACCAAACCTATTCAAACCACCACAGGTGGGATTTGTTTCCCCAAGAAAAGATCGCTTAGTTACCTTAAGAATCAACTGCACTATTAATTATGAATGAGGAAAGAAACTAAGAAGACATGAGTCATACAGCTTTCTCATCAGTACCCTCTCCTCAAGACTCATAGAAACCTCAATATTCAGTAGCCCCCAGATTATAGTAGCCCATGTGTCAGAACAGCAAGCCCCCAAATTTGCAGTCTCCTTATGTCTGCCTATCTGGCATGCCCTCTATAGTCTCCTGTATCAGCCTTATACCGCCTGCTCACTTATGCGAGATGGTCTCTGATGGTGACAGGCTTCTTATTATTTCGTTTTCTAGTTTTTCAAGTAAATACTTTCTTTTGCTCCAACAATTTATCCTCAAGTCATTGTTCTTCCTTGAATTTCTAGTTGCACAGTATTTGCCTACCACCATGGGTTGTACCAGGAAGACTGGGTTGGCATGGGTACTGAGTCTTTGGTCCATGTTATCACTCAGTAAACATGAACTTCTCCTTCCTGGCTGGGAGAAAAGTTTTCTGATAATGTCTCCGAAAATTCCTTGTGGTATTTTTCTGGCTCCATCTCATCTTACTAGGTTATTTTTTTTTTTTAAGAAATAGCCCAATCTTTCCATCTGGATTAATATTTCCTTAGGAAATTAATTTTTCCTTAGGAAGATACACTGTTTTACTCAACTTATGTTTTCCCTCTGTCTTGTAAAAGGGATTATCAGTAAATATTTGTCGAATAGATGAGTTTGATGAAGAAACAAATAGAGAATGTAAAAGCCCAAATGTCTCAAGTTATGTGTCTACCACTACCACTAACTTCATATTTATCATAAGTCTTAGGTGGATATACACCTATTACACATTGTAAAATATGATAATAAACTGTCACAGAAATGTTTGGAAAGAAAGGGCAATTGCTTTTTATAAAGGGTGGTGCTTTTGCTCATACTTAGGAAAACTGTTGGCTGGTTATAATTATGAGCTATTTCTAACAGAAATTATAGTACCAATTTTGAAGTATTCTTGTCCTAGAGACCCAATTGCTCTCAGCAATGCAAGGTTTGAGCATCTGGCCAAGCTTGAGCATGGGAAGCTGCTTAACCCTTGTGGTGTCAAGAAGATACAAGAAGTAAGGACTTATCTGCAACATATATTTTTGAGCAGTTTTATGGACCTTTAGCTTATAATGGAGGTTGTGTGCGTCAATCTGGCACTATATGACGTGTAGCTGTTCCATGAGATCTTTTTCATTATACAATAAGAGCACATGCCACATAAAATCAAATGTGAAAGGTCTCAAATCCCATATAAAACCAGAAGCTTCAAAGTTGCAACAAGAATACAGTTGGTTCCTGTTCTCAGAGATGTCATTCAGAAGTATAGAATGTGTGGATTATACACACTTCTCTTTATGTCCCAATCTGAGAGCAGCTGTATGACTGAGCTTCACACTGTAGTAAAGGAGATCAAGCATGATTCCAGCTAATGAGTCACTAACCAGCACTGTTAAAATTTTTTAATTTAAATTATTTGGAAGCATGAGTGAGGGCCTGTACACATGAGTGCAGTGACAGAGGAGTACAGGAGAGTATGTCAAATCACCTGGAGCTTCAGTTATGACAGTTGTGACACACCTAACATGGATGCTTAGAAATAACTCAGGTTTTGGGGAGAACAGTATTCAGTCTTATCTGCTGAGCCATCCCTCTATGCCTGATTAATAGTTTTTCTGAAAATGCTGTAGAAATATGTTTTTTCTACATGTAAAGGTTAGGTCTGTTTTAGTATGCATATATGACTCTCAAAGGTCATGGCTGCTTCATGGTAGCTTCCTTAGCCAATAGCACATAATTCTGACTAATGTTCTGAGGCACTGACTATATTCAGGAATCAGGTAAGGCATTTAGGAAAAAGCAGAGTAGCCTTTCCCCAAGGAAGCTTATGATGGAACAGACACATCAGTCTTACTATTACCATTAGCAGGTAGGTCACACAGGGACACTAGAAAAATGAGATGATCTGTGAGCACAGGAGGAAGTGGTGCCTTATACCAGAGGACAGGAACAGTGGCAGTTTCCCGGGAGGATGATCAGCATGCTGGAGCCAAAAGAGCTGGATGGGAAGCAAAGTCAGGGAAGCTTTTGACGGGAGACAGTTCTGAGAATGTCCAGGAAGTAGAAACAGTGACGTTCAGATGTTCAACTGGATAGGAAGGTTAGAAGCAGATCCTCTGAGACTTTCATACTATTCTAATAAGCAAGGGCTCTCTACTCTGTGAGAACTCATGAAGAACATGCTAAATTGCCATCAGGCATATCCTCTAACGACAGCATCTGAAGGATTTTAGCAGGTGGTAGCAGAGGCACAAGACCAGACAAAGAGCAGAGCAGGCAATCAGAAGGCATAATGGGGCAAACCGAAGTGGGGGTTATGTTGACAGCTTGAATGACAGTCGTGGTCTCTGATGTTAGAATGGATGGTTCACTTTAAATCTCCAGCAGATTCTTCCCTGTGGCTAGTAGGACTTAGAGGTCTGACACAGCTGCTCTCACATACAATACCAGCACTTAAGAGACTGAGGCAAGGCGAGTTCAAAGCTAGTCTGAGTGACCTAATGATTTCTAGATCAGCCTGGGCTAGAGTGACTGTCTCAAACAGCAAGCAGAAACTAAGACTTAGCACCTTCTGAACTACATCTGTCACCTGTGCTAGAACCTGTCTTAACTGACCTCCAGTGATTACCCCTCCAAAGTTTCAGTACTTCCTGCTCCTCTACAGAAGCTCGGGGCCCAAGAGCCTGAGTTTGCAGCAAGTGGAAGAGCTCCTAGCATACCTGCCAGCTGCTCAGAATGCAACATTGCATGACAGACTCAGACAAGTAATAACTACTCTATAAGTTGGGGGAAACCCAACAACTACCATGATGGCACTGTCCAGTAAAAAAAGGATTTTAAAGAATAGCATTGGAAGCATAGAGACCAACAAAAGGCCAGGAATGCTACAACACAGACTAACATCTAATTGAGTGATAATCAAATATGAGCACCAAGAGGGAGTCGTTATTGCTATAAATCTAGGTTCTCGGGTGAACTCATCAAATAAGAATCGCTAACATTGCTGTCAAATCAAGCACTGGCACCACATCTGTAATATGTCAGTAGAAATAATAGTATGTTCAAAAGCAGTTCGGCTGTGGCTGGCCAGATGTGGTTAAGAGCACTGGCTGCCTTTCCAGAGGACCTAGATTGGATTCCCAAAACCCACATAGTATCTCAAAGTTTCTGTAACATCAGCCCCAGGGGATCCCATACCCTCTTCTACCTAGACTCTGGATCTGGCTTTATTCTCTGCTGTCTGGCCAACTTCCACCTCTGTATCTTGCCAACGAACTCAGCTGCTCAGCTATGCCTTTTCACCATGAGAGATCACAACTGGAAGCCTTGAGTTGTCCATTACAGGTATTGCTGCCACAACAAAGCAACGCTATCTAATAAAACAAAATATGTCCAATCCCCAGTTCTCAAAACCTTCTTTAGAAATAGGTGTTTTGGTTCCAGGAATCTATCTTATTGACGGAATGCTTCCTTGACATGCTCAAGGCCCTGAGTTCAATCTTCAATACAAAAAAGGAGAAGGGTAAGATGAAAGAAAAGAGGGAGGTAAGAAGGAAGGGATGGGGGACAAAAAGAAACAGAGTCTTTGTAGGGGATCAAGTTACAATGAAAGTATATTAGAATAGGGTGGACCCTAATCCAATACTAGCAAGTCTTTATGAAAAGAGGAACTTTGGATGCAGACACAAACAGAAGATGAAAAACCCACTGAAGATGAAAACAGATTGAGGTAGGAATGCAAAAGACTGTTAGCAACTATCCAGAACAGAAGAGAGGCCTGAAGCCATCTCTCTATAGCAGCCTCACAAGAAGCCAATCCTGCCACATCATGATCTTGGATTTCTGATCCTCAGAATTGTGACAGAATGAATTTCTACTGTGCCAGACTTCTCAGCCAGGGAGCTATTTGTCACAGCAGCTGGAAGAAACTTGTACTGGAAGATCACACTTTGTTTTCTTGCAGGTTGTGATTCAAAACTGATGTCTTTATAAGAAGAGGAAAATCTGGACCCGAATGGAAAAATGTAGATGAAAACATAGGCAGAGATTTGGAGTGTTAGATCTGCAGAGACCAAGGGCTGCTGGGAGCTGCCAGAAACTGAAAAGGGAGAGCAAGGGATGTGGAGAGCTGTCGATGTGAGCACAGCCTTGCTGACACATTGATTCTGGACTCCTGACCTTTCAAACTGTGAAGGAAACGGGCTGTTGCTCTACCTAGAGCTCTGAGATGCTGTGAGCTATGTAGAGCTCTGCTGCTGAAGCCCTGGAACTGTGACGACGTCACCTGAGCAATGTGCTACCCACCCGTTCAATAAAGCTAACTTCCCTCCAAATGCAAGGTTGGTTTAATACCCAGAAGTCAAACCCCTTAGTAGATTATATTGATATAATAATAATAACCTAAAGAAAAGTTAATTTGATACATATAGAAAAAGCATTTTTCAGAATTCCAAATTCATTCAGAATTTAAAAAAAAAATAAATTATTGAATGAAAATAGAAAATGATATGGCGGCACTCAGCTGTAATCCCAGTAGTTGGAAGACAGAGCCAGAAGGATCAGTTCAAATTTGAGGTAGCCTGGCCTACATCTCAAATTACAGACAAGCCTGAATTACAACAACAGCAAAAAGAAACAGAAGGGAATGTCTTCAACCTGACCAAGGACATCTATAAAATTCAATAATAACATATGCCAAAACAGTAAATGGTTTGTTCCCTCCACTTGAGAAGATCAGAAATGTCTGTTCCATATTGAAGTGAATAGTCCCATCCAATGCATTAAGTGAAGCACAAAACTAAGGAAGAAGAGAAGCCAGAAATAGGGGACAGATGACAAAGGGAAATAGAAAGATCTTCTAGTTTGTAAACAAAGAAAAACTATGCTGTGATGTTAGGTGCTGTGTGTGAATAAGTCTATAAAAGCCAAGGAGCCCACAATCAACACACAAAGTCAATTATCTGTTCTAGTAATAACAAATGACTTGAAAATGAAATTTGAAAAATAAAACCTCCATTTACAAAGCATCTAAAAATTAAAAAGTTAGCAGACTGAGCAAAATACTATTCTAAAGCCATTTTAAAATTCCCGAGCATAAATAAATGAAGACATTTCATGCTCAACGATTGAAATACCCAATATTGTCAGGATGGCTTTGTCCCCATATTAATCTGTAAATTAACTCAACTGTACTGAAATGCCAGTGTACACTTATTACAGGAAGGTACAAACTAGTACGAAAGTTGGTATAAAAATATAAATGAGTCGCAAAAAGCAATTTTGACCCAGAATCAAGTCAGAGGACTTACACCTTCTGAGTTCAGTGTTCACTATAAAGCTACATTAATCAAGATAGTGGCATTGGCACAGGGTAGGCATATAAATCAGCGGAATAGAATTAAGGGTCCAGAAATAAACTCTTATGTAACAATCAGCTTAATTTTGACAAAGGTGCCAAGATAATTAATGGAGATCGAAAACAGTCCTCTCAACATTGGGACTGGGTTAATTAGATATAAACATGCAAAGTGGTGGCAAAGGAAGACCTTAGACCCTCACCACACACCACACCGAACAGTTCGCTCAAAAGGTCCAATAGAGCTAAACAGAAGGAATTAATCCATGAAGGCTCTAGAAAGAGACACTGAAAAATGTCTTCTGACCTTGAGTTGGGCAACCAATTCTTGGCAACAGTGCCAAAAGCCTGACCCAAAGAGCAGCTGCAGCTTTTTAAACACAAAGATGAAAGGGGAAGCTTTGATGTGATCATTTAATGAAAATAAACTGAGTGGGGGTGGTGTGGAGGGACAGCCTAAACCTGCAAGGGCAGATTCAATGATACAGATTTAAAAAAAAAAAAAAAGGAAATTATTCCCAAACAGAGACTGTTTACTTACAAAATAAGAAACAAACTTCTAGATCAACTGATTTTTTTAAAAAAACTTAAAAGCTAACAGTGAGAAGAAAACAGACTAGAGAGGAAAGTGTGTGTGTGTGTGTGTGTGTGCGTGCGTGCGTGCGTGCGTGCATGCGTGTGTGTGTGTGTGTGTGTGTGTGTGTGTGTTAAGAAATCCAGGGTCTGCAAAGATGGACATGATAACATACAGCAAAGAAATCCAGAGAATCTTAAGGACGTACTATAAAAACATGTACTCCATGAAGAAACAGAAACACAAATGCAAATGGATTCACTGAGTCACCATGGAGAAACGCTTAGTGCAAGTGGAGGAGGAGCCCCCTCTACAGCCAACAGCCCCAGCACACTTCTATCGACCTGCAGCTGCTAAATGCAGAGCCACAAGAGTATGTGATGGGAATTGTGGGCATCCTCCTGCTCGCAAACACACTTGGATAGAGTGGACTCACCCACCAGAATGTATATGTAGCAGCCAAAGCATTTGAACTATGGAGCAAGAAGCTAACGCTGTTTATGGGTTTTTATGTTTGTGGATAAGACTCAGTGAAAAAACTGACTATGAAGACCATGTATGTTCTTCTGTCTTGCCAACAACTGCATAAGACTAGTAGTTATCAGTGTGGCTCTGTCAGCCACACCTGACTTCTACTAACTCCTTACACACACGCATACACACACACACACACAAACACATATATACACATATACATACATACATACATACATACATACACACACATCCTTATACCATGTATGGGCTCAGTGAAGGTATTCCTTTAGACACATGTCTAATATGGTGCTTTGAATCCATAACTCAAGTGGGATTGATTAATTGATTTAAGACCCCACATGAGGTTCACATTTGACTTTAAACACCTATGCAGTCATGTTAGGGGAAGGTCCTAATATTACCTCAGTACCACAAAGCGTATTCTATCCTTGTCTTATTAGGTGCCTAAAATAGAAGAGGCTTAAGTGGCATAACATGCACACACATGCACACGCACACACATACACATGCACACACATACACACGCACACACGTACACATGCACACACATACACATGCACACACATACACACGCACACACGTACACATGCACACACATACACATGCACACACATACACACGCACACACATACACATGCACACACATACACACGCACACACATACACACGCACACACATACACACGCACACACATACACACGCACACACGTATATCATTTTATGGACTTATAAAACTAACTTGAGACCTTATAAAGAAATACACATGTTATATATCTCTGCTACCTGAATTCTCGGGTAATTTGGTAGAATATTTTAATTTTAAATAAATCAAAACAGTAAACTTTTTCTCTCTCAACTTTACCCCCACCAAATTGGAAAGTCTAAAAGAAATAGTTAATATTTTTCCGTTGGTACCATTTAGCAAAGTTAAATCAAGATCAGATAGATGATTTAAACAGACCTATAACTTCTAGTGAAATAGAAGCAGACATTAAAAGTCTCCCAATCAAAAGGAAAAAAAAAAAAAAAAGCCTAGGGCCAGATAGTTTCAGCACAGAATTCTACCAGACTTTCAAAGAAGAGTTAATGCCTATTTTGTTTAAATTATTCCACAGAGAGAATATCACCATAGTTACTCTGATATCCAAAATATATAAATATAAAACAAAGAAAGACAATTTATGGACCAATTTCTCAAACACTGATGCAAAAAATTCAATAAAATACTTGTACACAAATCTAAGAACACATCAAAAAATCATCCACCATTGTCAAGTAGAATTCATTCCAGAGATGCAAGAAAGGTTCAACATATGTAAATCAATAAATATAATTCACCATATAAACAAACTGGAAAAAGTCTACATGGTCATCTCATTAGACTCAGAAAAGGCCTTTGACAAAATCCAACATCCCTTCATAATAAAAGTCATGGAGAGATTAGAGATAAACGGATCTACTTAAATATAATAAAGGCAAATTACAGGAAGCCAATAGTCAACCTTTCCTTAAATGGAGAGAAACACAAAGCTATTGCATTGAAACGAGGAACAAGACAAGACTGCCCACTCTCTCCATATCTATTCAATATAGTACTTGAAGTCCTAGTTAGAGCAAGGAGACAATGAAAGAAGGGAATGCAAATTTGAAAGGAAGAAGTCAAAGTATCATTATTTGCTGATGGCATACTAGTATACAAAAGTGATCCTGACAGTTACTCTGAGAAACTCTGGCAGTTGATAAATACCTTCAGCAAAGGTACAAAATTAACTCACAGTCATCAGTAGCCTTCCTATATACAAATGAAAAAATGACTGAGGGAGAAATCAGGGAAACAACACCCTTCAGAATAGCCTCAAATAATATAAAACTCTATAAAATAGTGTAGCTCTAGTAAATCAAGTAAAAAACTCTAAGACATTGAAGAAACTATCAGGATGTTGGGGACCGCACTCGTCCCACGTTGGGGTGGCCAAAAATAAATGTTGCAGCCCAGGCAAAATGTTGAGGCCCGGGCCAACCCACGTTTTGGCGGCCACTGTATCCCGGCCCAAGCTGCTGCTCTGGTCTGCAGGTCGGGCTTCAGCAAGAGCGAGGGTGAGGACAGATTCTACCTAATGTCTGATGTGTATGAATCTCTCTCTCTCGTCTCCCTAATGTCTGAATCCTACTGTCTGCCTCTGCATTTTATATGTCTTACTTCTAAGCCACGCCTCTAAGTTACACCTTTAATCATGCCCTTAGGTCTTGTCTCTAACTCTGATCTCTATACTTCTAAGTATACTATTAAGTCACACACCTTTAATCTCACACACCTTTAATCTCAAGGTATCTAAACCAAGACTATCGGAGTGTTCTCAGCTGTTGTAGGCTATTGTAATCCAAGTCACATGTCAGGGTATATGGCTCTAGATGGCTGCAAAGCTGATAGCCGCTTTCTGCTAAAAGTCGGCCCCCAACATCAGGATATAAAAAGATCTCCCATCTTCCTGGATCAGTAGGATTAAAATAATAAAAATGGCCATCCTAACAAATGAAATCTACAGTCTCAGTGCTGTCCCCATCAAAATTCCAGCACAGTTCTTCACAGATCCTGAAAGAACAAATTTCAGCTTCATATGGAAACACAGAACTTCAGAATATTTAAATCAATCTTGACTAATAAAAGAACTGCTAGAAGTATCACTGTCCCTAACCTCAAATTGTACTACAAAGTTAAATAATACAAACAGCATGGTACTGGCAGAAAAATTAGCACATAGATCAATGGAATCAAATTGAAGACCCAGGCATAAATCCACACACCCATGAACACTTTACATTTGGTAAAGAAGCCAGAAATACACACTGGGAAAAAGAAACCATCTTCAATGAATGGTGCTGGTCAAACTGGATGGCTACATGTAGAAGAATGCAAATAAATCCAGACTTATCGCCTTGAGCAAAACCCAAATGCATTCCAAATGGATCAAAGACCTCAATATAAAACCAGATACACTGAGCCATACAGAAGAGAAAATGGGGAATAGCCTTGAACTCATTGGCACAGGAAAAGTACAGGCTCTATAACCAACAATTAATAAATGAGATCTTATGAAACCAAAAACGTTCTACATGGCAAAGGTCGCAATCATTCACACAAAGTGGCAAAGATTTTTACCACCTACACATTCAATACAGGGCTCATACCCACAACATATAAAGAACTCAAAAAAAAAAAAAAAAACACTATATATCAAGAAACAAATAACCTAATTGATATATGGGGTGCAGATCTAAACTGAGAGTTCTCAGAAGAAGAAATTCAAATGGTGGGAGACATTTAAAGAAACATTCAACATACTTAGTCATCAGGGAAATGCAAATCAATACTTTGAGATTTCACCTTACACCCATTTGAATAGCTAAGTGACAGCCCATGCTGTTGAAGATGTGGAATAAGAAGAATGCTCCTCCATCGATGGGGCTTGTGTGAATTTGTACAGCCACAATGGAAATCAATGTAGTGGTTTCTCAAAAAGATGGAAATCAATCTACCTCAAGATCCAGCTATACCACTCTTGGGAATGGAGTCAAAGGATGTGTCAACCTGCCATAAAGACACTTGTTCAACCATATTCACAGCTGCTCTACTCAAAATAACTGGAAACTGGAAATGACTTAGATGTCTCTCAACAGATTAATGGGTAAAGAAAATTTGCACAATAGACTATGACTCAGCTTTGAAATTAAATTATTAAATTTGTATACAAATGAATAGAACTAGAAAAAAATCATTCTGAAAAAAAAATCATCTAGACCCAGAAAGACAAATATGGTATGGTCAATTCTTTGTGGATATTAGCTTTTAAGTCAATGACAAACCCACTATAATATGTAGAACTACAGTGGTTAAGTATAGCTTAAGGGACTTGAAGGTGGAAGAGAGATCTCCCTAGGAAAGGGAAATAGAATTAGATAGTTTTGAATGGATGGGGGTGTGGAGGAGTGGAACAGGAGGATCAAGCAAGAGAGGAAAGAACAGAATATAAGGGATACAGTCCCAAAAGAAACAGTAATTAAGGGACATTTGAAGGCTAGTATGAAAGTTTAATGAAACAGAGGCTTCCTAAAATATATACATATATGAAGATGATCTAAATGAAATCACCAAATACTGGGGGAGACAGAGCCCAAACCAGACATCTCTTGTCCTCAAATGAAGTGTCCAGTACCAAGAATGGTTTACATCTAAATGGCTTATTGGATAAAGAGGTCTCATGGGAATCCCCAAATAACCCAGGCTGTCACCAAGACTATGGGTTGCTCTCCACAAAGTGACTGCAAGGGCTCACTGCTGAAGACAACATCTATACAGTCATTGAACATGGAGAAGTCAGACTGGAGTCTACAAAGAGCCTTTACACCTACATTCTAGTGTCTTGGGCACATGAAGGTACTCTGCATGCTACCAAGGAAGAAACATAAGCAGGAACTCAGTTACAGACCCTTTGATTTGACATGGTGTATACTACTTGCAATATATGCTAGGGCAATGGTGGTACAAAATTTGATGTAACCAACCAATAGCTGATTTGCCTTAAGGCTCAATCCATTAGATAAAACCCATACCTGACACTACTTGGATGACCAAGAACCTGAGACTAGATAGCCCAAGATCCTAGGGTAAAACCAAATAATGCTGATCTAGAAAAGGTAAAGAAAAATGTAGTGATAAAATAAGTCCTAAATATTCTACCATCCCCATAGATTCATGCCTTGTTCGGCCATCATCACGGAAGTTTTCTCCAGCAGCAGATGAGAGCAAACACATAGACAACCAGACATTACGCAGAGATTGAGAGACCTTGAAACAGTCAGCCCTAAACAGGATGTGTTCACCAAATACCTTCTATCGGGCTCAGAGAAACCTATAGAAGAAGAAAGGGAAAGATCGTAAGAGCCAGACGGAGGACACCAAGGACACAGTGCACTAAATCAACAGAAAAGACGCATATGTAAACTCAGAGTCGAAAGCAGCATGCACTGGGGCTGCACCAGTTGTACCAGTTAGGATTCTAGAGCTGAAAGGAAACGAGGACACATGGCCCCCATCCCTAACCCAGATTTATCTCCAATTGATAACCACTTGAAGATGAAATTTTTGTTTTCTCCAAGTGAGTTTCACTGGGGAAACTAGTCTTAAAGGTTGGCTGTATGGTCAGTCGAGAACAAACTCAACCGCCTGTGTGGAGGTTCCTTGGGCTACAGTGGTTTCTTAGAGCTTTTTTTGTTCCTCCCCATTTTTTAACTTGATCTTATTTATTTTTTTATATTTGTTTTTATTTACTTATTACTGTCCTTTTTGTCGTTTATGCCTTTGTCATATATATTATGGCTTCCAGTTTAGTGTTTTGATGGGATTCCTGAGTGTGGGAATGAGTGGGTCTCCGGACCTATATCTGTTCCTTGTCCCTTTTCTTGGGCTCTTTCCCTTTAGTTTGTTTTGTCCTTTTCCACTGGGAAAAGCTGACAGATATGAGATACCAGAACACAGTATCCAGAACACATGAAGAGCTCCTGAAAAACAAAACAAAACAACAACAACAACAACAAAAACAACAAATACAAAAACCACCCAGCACAGAAGACGCAGCAGAAGGTGTGCAGAGGAAAACACTCAGTATATACATAAATACACAAACAGTTAATCTGTCGGACCTAACTGAAATACTGTGTTTCCTTACAGCTATCAAAAGGACAAGGACACGTCATCTACTGAGGAGAAAGTAGGAAGGGTAGCAGCGCCCCTGGTGGCTGCTGTCGTAGGAACAGCTACAGTTTCCGGTTGCATGCTGGATCAAGTTAGTGAGCAGCTTTCCAGCCCTAAAACGTCTCTAAGATGGAGCCAAGTTCCTTCTGTCTGCCCATCTCTAATGAGCATCCTGCACCTTGTTTATGATGGACGCAGTCTCTGCAGACACCCAGCAAGACAGCAGCCCTTCCCTTCCCTCAGTGGTCTCTCCAGTCTGAGGCCTAGTCATACCACACGGAGACCACATCCCCACAGGTCTGCAGGTTCAGGACCGAGGCTCTGTCTTATTTAATGTTTCCTCCTCTTCCCCTGATGACTGGGATGCAGGGCAGTGCTATCTATCGTCCACTGCTCTGAAAGGATTCGTCAAAATGGCCAAATGAACTGAGAAAAGAGAGCAAACACATTCCTTCATGATTCCTTACTTAAAATCAGCAGGAATGGAGGCTGGGAGGGAGAGATTTTTATTGGTGTCATAGTAGGAATGTTTAGGATTAAAGAGGCAGCTTTCTCGTCTATATTATCTCCAGTCTCCCAAGGGCATGATTCAGCTGGGTGTAAAGACAAACAAATAGGGAAACGGAGAAGCTTGCCAGTTCTTACAGAACATTCTTTCCAGGCCTCTGAACCCAAGTTCCCAGGCCCACTCTGCATTTCACATTGCAGTCCTACTGTAAATAATAACACATTGGCATGTCCGTTATAAACACAGCACAGTAATGACTGAATCTCCTGGGTACTTGTGATGGACAGGTACCACTGCCCTATTTGATATGGTGATCTTGTGAGGAGTCCATTGTCGATCTGCAGCTGACATTTCACAAATGACAAAACTGAGAACAAGAGACTTAAACCTCACATACAGGGGATGCAGCTAACGGGCGTCAGCACACAAGACAGATACGAAGTTGGTCCTATGCCAAAAATCAATGCTCTTACATCCATGTCACCAGCCAACCCCATGGTGAACATCAGAGGCAAACAGACAGACACCAAATCGGAAAGATGAACGGTGGCTGTTTCCAAAAGAGACAGGGGCTCGACGTGTTTGATGATCAGATATCTATCAGAATTTTTTTTATTGTTATTTCCTTTGCATTGGTAGCTACACTAAAACCTCAAACAATTATTGTTAAAATAGTAAATTCTCTTTAAGATGTAGGGAGAAAGAATTTATAAGAGGGAACAATCTTGTCTGATTCAACGTGTGCTTTCCTCTCACTCTCCACCCACAGAACTATCTCTCCAACTTTCTATTTTCATTTTCTTATCTTCTCTCCTGGAAAGAAACAGGAAGTCTCTTAAAGACACAGAAGTCTTGCATTAAACTCTGATGGGCAGAAGACCCTAAACACAGACCGGTAAATGACAGCTGAGAAGTTAGTATGTTTTAAGAGATGTCTCTTGAAAACTTGCCCCCATATTCCCAGAATGCTGACTGCATCACAGAGTTTCTCCACAGTCAGAGAACTCTGCAGGATCAGTCATGTGCTCTTACTGACCCCTTGTGAACCCTGTGCCCAACATTCTTTCTATACCCCAAGACACAAGCAGCTAGTGGGCCATAATCCAGTTTACATAATCAGAACAGCATGTAGAAAAACTGCAAAGCCCAAAACGAAAGCATAGCACCTTTACTGTGGTTCTGATAAAACAGGAAACAAAGAAACAATGAAGGTGTGCACTCACACTGTGCTCCCCCGCAGAAACGCAGATGTACATCCGAGCACAGACCTCCCCACCCCCCCACCCCCGCAGCCAGTGCCAGCACCCAGGAGGCCATGCATCCTCTTACATCACTGACCTGGCCTCACTTTCATTCCGATTTATTAAGAGGCACCTAGAAGATAGAAACACACAGGTGTCAGGTATCACGCATATGGAGGCACAAGACCCCTCGGCTGGCTGCCGTGCACCAGTCAGGCAGGTATTGTTCTCAGTCTGCAAGTGAAGAGTTGGGGGGTAGAGAAATCAAAAGTAAGTCCCAGGTCACCTTCTAGAAGATGACCCCTCCATGATGTAGAACTTGAAGAGACATCAAAAGGTCTGTTCTGTTTCATCCTGCCATATGGGCAGAGTGTACGACACTCCTGTCTCAAAATGACTCTTCAATCTATCCAACAGACAGGTCATACAGAGGTCAGGGGTAAGGACCGTTTCCCTTGGGGTGCAAAGTTCTACAATTAGTGTAGACTCCATCAGAATTCTACCTGGCCATGGCCTCCTCACACCTATGCCCAGCCTGACGGCAGAGGACTGCCTCTCCTCACACTTGCTTGCAGGGCCTGGAAAAACAAAGACAAATGGTGGCAATCCTTCTTCCATTATCAGTACAAATGTAATAAGCGACTGGGCTGTAAGGCCAAACCTTCCATTTACAAAATGTTTTTATTGTCTCCAAGGCACTTAGCCGTGGGAGACAGCATTTTATTTATTCCTTGCGGGTCCTTTAAGCTTTCTGATTCCCAATGATTAGAAGTACAAGGATGAGTCAAAGAATAGAATGCAGACACAGGAGAGCGAGGCCGCAAACCAAGAGCAGCAGTGCCATCCTTCACTATCTAAGACATCTGTTTGCTTTTCAGATATTAAACACCAATTACCTCCTTGGCCTACATAAAACGGCAGAATGCTAAGGAGCGTGCCAAGCGCAGTAAACTAGGCTGCGGTGTATTCATAAATAAAAGTCATTAGCAGGGCTGTTAATGAGCATAGCAGTTAAGAATCTGTAGTGCTCTTACAGAGAACCCGAGTTCAAATTCCACCACCCACATCAACCAATGTACAACTACAGCCTTTAACTCCAGCTACAGAGGATATGACGCCCTCTTCTGGATTCTGTGGTACTACACTTATGCACATATTTCTCTGTCTCTGTCTCTCTCTCTCTCTCTCTCTCTCTCTCTCTCTCTCTCTCTCTCTCTCTTCCCCTCTCTCTCCTCTTTCTCTCTCCATTTTTAATATAGTTCAAGTACAATATTTTTAAGTCATATACAAGTTTTCAAAGAGATTGTCACTCAAGCAGATCAAATTCTAGTTAAACCTGAAACGGCCTCGGCAAGAATACAAAATGGAAAAACCTCTACACTGTAACGTCCTGTCACTCTGTCAGCAGCCATTAGTTTCCCATGTCTTTTTATTTACAGGTGAGGCCTTATGAGATTTTTCCCATCAACGCTGGAAGGTGAACTGGTATTGTTATGGTGCAGGAGTCGGGGTGGACAGGGGAGGAGTGGTGGGAGGGGACTCATTTCACGCTGTCCCATGATTGGCTAAAGAGCTGCGGGTGATACTCAGAACACAAGTACACCCTTGAGCACTTACTTTGACTTCAATAGGTGGGGACCCTGGAAGAATTTGGATTTCTGCCAAGCAGCTTCTTTACACTCTTAAAATGAAGTCCTGTGTTACTTAACCCATTAGTAGAAAGGTGCATTTCTTTTATGTTTCCCACAATGCCTCTGCCGATTTACAACATGGGTATTACAAGTGGGGTTCCAAATAGTGCTGCAGTGGACATGGACCGGCAGGTGTCTCTGCAATGTGCTGCCTCCAATCCTTTAGGTATATTTCCAGCTTGGGTAGACCTAGAGCATATGGTAGTTCTACTTTTAGCCTCAGAGGAACTTCCGTGTTGCCTTTCACAAACAGCGCTGCTTATGTTCCTACCAGCCGTGTGTATGGATTCTCTTTTCCCGGCATCCTCACCGGCACTGGAAATGTTTTCCTAATGATATTCGTTCTGAGAGGAATAAGTTGGGTTTTTGTCCATCTTCCTGATGGTTGGGGATGTTGAGCTTCTTCTTGCGTATCTATCAGCATACATACCTCATCTTTTGTGAGGTGTCCGCTCATGTCTTGCTTCGGCTTTCTAAATCTTAGCTCCCACGTCTAATAACTTGCTCCCTCCCTTCTCTGGAGCTCTGAAGGCGAGCTTCCCTGAGAGAACTGGCCTACACTTCCCTAATGCCTTTCTTTACTTTCCCATCATAAGGAACTCTTGGAGTATCTGACTCAGTCTTCCACCTGTAGTTGATGTCATGGAAAAAAACAGGTCTTATCTAGAAGGAATAAAAGACGCAGTTCATTATGTAGCATGTGGGAGTAGGCATGGCCCAGGAACTTACTTAAATTTAGATCTCCCTAAATACAATGTTCTGAGACTTTTGAAAGCTGTTTTATGAAATTTTATAGTTTGTGCAGAACAAAGAAAGTAATAAATGAAGACAAATTTAAAAATACTTTGGTGAGAATATCAGAAAGACTGATGAGGAAGCTTTTCGTTTAGCCTCAGATGCTTTTTGATGACATTCTTAGCTTTGGGGCTGGTAAAAGTTAGTGGTCCACTAAGGTAATATACTTCAAAGGGGTTTTATCTATTAGTCACAGGATGTAGGTGCTGAATCTTCTGGGCAAGAACAGCTATTCAGGAAGCTAGAGTAGCCTGGGGAAAGGTAATCAGCCTCTGGTTGGTCCTGTAACATTCCAACCTCTCCACTTCACAGAAGCACTAATCAGTCAACCATCCTCTGCAGACCGGCTTCTTTACAGGAGTTCTCCACACTCACCAATTCTCCAAGCCTACACTCCCTGGATCACACATGAGGCCATGCTGTGAATTCCCAGACATAGAATAATGTGAGGACTTTGACCACAAATTCACAGACTCAGCAATCAAGATGGCTTCCTGTCTCTGGGCCACAGCCAATAAGAGAGAGCTTTGCCAGAAAGGCAGTGTCCCTAGACCTAAAAACCAGTCTTCCTTCCTTTTTTCCTCCCTCCCTTCCTTCCTTCCTCCTTCATTTCTTCCTCCTTCCATTCTTCCCTCTTCCTTCCTCCTTCCTTCTTTCCTTCCTTCTTCTTTCCTTGCTTCCTTTCTTCTTCCTTCCTTCTTCCTTTCTTCTGTCTTTTTTCTTCCTCCTTCCTTCTTCTTTCCTTTCTTTCTTCCTTCCTTCCGTCTTCCTTCCTTCCTCTCAGCCTCCACTCTCTACCATACTGCCCTATACATGCAGTGTGATGAGTACTTGCATCCCCACTCTGTAAACTCTGTGGGTTTTACTCTTTTATAAATACTGCTTTTTTTCCCTACTGAAGCTGCAGTCTGTACTTTTGGAGACCTGTCTTTCATCTGTCCTCAGCTCTTTCGCTCTGCTCTAGCCTCTACTTCTACATCTATAGCCATCTCCCACTGTTCTCTCTCCAAACTCATGTATGCATACATGTCACTCAGTCTATTTGATACTGAAATTTAAGTTTCTTCCTGCTCTTATGCCCCAAGACACTTGTGATGGATGGGTATACCATCTATACCACAGAACAAATAAAAAAATTATAAATGTTATTATCTGTTTTGTGTACATGCACATAAGACTTCTACTGGTCCATATTTACTGTGATGCTGGGTTTGTTGTTGTTGTTGTTAACTTGATATAGGTTAGGGTCATCTTAGAAGAGGGGACCTTAATTGAGAAAATGCCTCCATCAGAGGGACCTGTAGGCAAGAGGTTAATGGCTGATGAGAAAGAGGCTAGCCCAGTGAAGTGCTGGGTTGCATCAAAAGGAAATCTGAACAAGTCATGAGGAGCAAGACAGCAAGTTGAGCAGCCTTCTGTGGCTTCTGCTTCAGTTCCTGCATCAGTGTCCATTCATGGATGTGACCAGGGACATGAGCTGCAATTTGTCAGCATGCTCTATCACAGCAATGGGACACAAACAGGAACACTTTCTAATGGAATTGCCAAACTAGAGATTTCGGACATATTCAACTTTGTTAGAATATGTGAAAATATTTTCTAAAGTGGTTACCCTTATCATTATCATTGATGGAATGAGACCCACTTCCCATCCACGGGATAATGTCACTCTGTCATAATTGTGTTTGCTATGCATGTTTTTTGTTTTTAGGTTCTCTGGATTGAAATGGAAGGCGTGAACCTCCTCACCCTATGTGCTCACTTGCTTCGTATTCTGAAGCCCAACTGCCACACTGTTTCAATCACCACTGGATCCTACAAATATCTAGTATCTGCAATGAAATTTTGACAACATATTTAGAAAGGTAATTCTTCCCAATGGAAGCATGTGGATTAAGCTGTTTTCACCACACCCTATTATTCTGTAATAGATTGTAGAAATATAGTATATAAGGAAAATTATGTCATTTGCTTTTAAGCAGAAGTCATTTATCAATGCGTGACTTTATATTTGTCATGCCACTTAGCTGCACACCGGTTTTATTGCAAATAGTGACATGGTCTCAATTTATCATCATCTTGCATTTTAAACTATACCTCTCGTACAAATGAAAACCATCATCCTCACGAGGCAGCATGTGGCTGTCACTTCTCACAAGACACATTCATTCTCTCTCTCCTTCCCCATTTCACATGACTGTTGAGAGGTGAATGCAATTGTAATTCTACAAGTGATAGACATGGCTGTCTGTCATTTATGACGTTCACAGATAGATAGAATAGAGCCAGTGTTTGTTAGTGGATTTACTTCCTGTTATATAGATGTCCTGACCTCTGGCTAAGGAATTTTGCTAACGTTACATGCCCAAAATCAACATCCCCAGGACACACACAGCTGTAAAAAGTTCTGTAGGCAGAGACACACGCACAATTCTCGTTTCCATTTGACTCTAAAAATAACTTGCTTAATCACATACTCAAAGACTTTTCTAGTGGATATTCACTGTTTAATTATTTGAGTCAAGTCAGGAAAAGATGTGTAATTGCATTCACTTCAACAAACTCAGTTGGGTGGACATTTGTTGATGTTCTGGTGAAGGATGACATCAGTTTATTACCGTGACTTCACTCCCTGGGCAAACATTAATGAAGTATGAAGCTTTGTCAATTCAATGTGTCCTCTTGATGGGCTTTATTTAGCATGCCAATGTGGTCAGCAAGATTGTCTACTAAAGGACAATCTGAAAGGTCATTCCGGAGTAAACTGCAAAGTTTGATACATAATGCAACCCATGCTCTCCTCCTCCAAGCTCAGATAGCTGAGGCAAACACTACCCATGATGATCGTAACTCTACGAAACTGAGCATTCTCAGCTACATCTCGTCTTCCTTTACCACATTCTAGCTGCTGAGGAAGAGGGGAGTGACACCACAGACTTCAACGCCATCTGCAGCTGCTTGCTGATATATATGAACATTACACATATACACATACACACACATATATACACACATAACATAATCATACAGAAATAATATCCTTCCACATGCAATGCAGCAAGGGAAGAAAAAAGTTTTTATTCCTGAGGGGTATCTATTCCCTCCTTAAAAGCTGAGTTATCCAGGGACTTTAATTTTGGGTCTAAGCTTTTCAGAAACTTCCCCCAAGTTATCCATAGAGGTGGAAGAAATAGGGAACCCGCTGCTCGATTTGGATTGACACTCTTGTGGCTTGTGCTACGGTAGAGGCTACCCAGAGGCAGGTCCCAATCCCACCTGCTGACTACTCAGTAAATGTTTGTAGAATTGAATTTAGAGACACAGGAAGGAGTCTTAAGGTTGGCACCTCTGTCATTTGGCCTTAACTTCTTCTGGATTTCTGTATTGTCCTCTAGCAGCCATCTTGAGGACATCCTCCAGCTCCAACAGAGATTTCTACTCCGCTTACTGAGTGATTTCTCATACTGTACACCGCATCCCCGGGACAGTAAGAACACAGTGATCTACCTCGGGGAGAGTTCCTGGTAATCTTTATGACTCAGAATGACTCAGATCTCTTAAGGACTGATTTCCAGGGACAATGACCCTGTTGAAGGAAAGATAGGAGGAGGGCATGTGAGAGTATAGCACATCTTTCTGCATTCATAATATGTCATCCCAAGGTGCTACAGCCAATCCCCACCACCTCCATGCAGATGTTTTGCAGCAGTGACCCTGTCCTATGCAGTTGTGCTGGTACCAGCAGGCACTTTGATATCATCACCCACTCCCTGAGGAGCTACATATGGTGTGAGGATTCCCATTGTATCAAAAGTACATGATCACCCGTTCAAAGAGCATTAGTTCAGCACCATCGGGAAAGACAGATACTACTCTTGGTACTGAACAATGAACGATCATTTCCATACATGCCAGCCAAGCAGGTACCATGTTCCCAAGTGTGAGGCAGTATAGTTCCTGCCAAGTAGCCAGGGCTCTTCTGTCCGACTAAAGGATCAGTGGGATTCTCGGCTCTGCCAAGACAGTAATACTGTCTGTGTCGAGATCTCAGATGTGAACATGTCTGGCTAGGCCGTGCATGTCTTGAACACAAGAAGGACTTGAAACACAGTCAATATACACACATAACACCATGCAATGGCCCTTTGGCCAGAGCTTTGTGAGTGGACAGGGGAGTGGGTGTGAACCTCTTACGCAGAATTAGCAATAAAGCTCTTTCTGATAGCTAATTTCTCAATGGGGTTGGATAAGCATCACTTAGTAGATCCAAGGCCAGGAGTCTTCCTGCCTCAATGGAATATTTATCTTTGCCTTGTAGTCTGACATCCAAGGCTGATTTGGGGGGAAATATCATGCATTTAACCCATGAACACTTTCTGAGCAAATAGAACCATGCTGTGCTTTAGGGAAACCTGATGGAAATGAATGTTTGGCTGTCTGTCTGATTCCCTTTGGGCTTTACCGATCGTCCAGAAGCCCAGCATGTATTGCCAATGCTCTCATGTCCTCAGGTAAATGACTAAATTATTCTGCTTGGAACAAGTCAAGAGCAGCCACCTCCTGCCTCCTCTGCCCAGGTCCTGTCTGCCAGTCAGTATCTCCATACAAAAAGGGACAATACCACACTGACAGGACTTTGGCTATGCCAGTGCCTGAGGCTCATGGTGGGATGAAACAGGTATCATGGGACTTTAGCACTCTGTTTCCAAGTGCTTGGGGTACTGGGGAGCTTCCCTTAGAGAACCCTCCTTCATCTTGCCTGCTGAATCTCTCTCTCTCTCTCTCTCTCTCTCTCTCTCTCTCTCTCTCTCTCTCTCTCTCTCTTCCTCTCCCTCTCCTCCCTTCTCTCTCCCCCTCCCCCTCTCTCTTTCTCTCTCTCACCTCGTGATAGCATGATTCTTGGTTATCAGTCTGACTATATCTGGAATTATCTAAAACACAAGTAGCTAGGTAAACCTGTGAGGGTTTTTCTGTTGTTAATTAGAGCATTTAAAGTGGGAAGAACCATTTTAAATCCAGATCTTTTGAGGTGGGAAGATCCACCTTTAATCTGAGCCACACCTTCTGGTGGTAGTCTATATAAAGAACATAGAAGAAGTAAACTTTTGCGTGCTTGCTCTTGCTCTCATGTTCATTCCTTCACTGGCATTGGAGCATACTTCTTCAGGATTCTGGCATATACTGAAGATCAGCTGAGATAATCCAGCCTCGTAGACTGAACAACTGCTAGAGTCTTGGACCTTTCGCTGGTGGACAGCCATTGCTGACCACAGCCTGTAAACCATCCTAATGCATCTCTTCCCTCCATAGATAGATAGATAGATAGATAGATAGATAGATAGATAGATAGACAGACAGACAGACAGACAGATGATAGATAGATGATAGATAGAAAGATAGATGATAGATAGAAATACAAATATAGTGAGCATATATGTATATATATATATGTGTGTGTACATATATATGCATTCTATAAGTTATGTACCTCTAGAGAATCCTGACATACCTCTTAATTTTTAGAATTCTTAAAGAATAACCCAGGGACTGTGTAGGTCACTTGCCCCCAGGTCAAGTACTTCTAATGCCAGTGTGGAAAGTTTTTTATCTTGCCCCTGCATGAAACATATTTCAGTGTCCAGGGACTTCTTCCTACTACAGAGGTCTGAGAACCTTCTTGAATCAGTTGTCTCTGTGCTCCCATGAACTCCTTAGGAAGAATATACAGAGGTCAGCCTTGCATAGGCCATTACGGCAGACAATGGAACAAGCAATAAACAGAAATGTCAGTGCAGCCACTTTGGAGCCTCTTCAGACAAAGTTCTACTGAATGGCCATCCAGCACTTAAGGAGAACCAGTATTAGGGGAAATTAGTAATTTAGTGGCAGATGGGTGGCCAACAGAATCTCATTACAGAAAGGCAGTGTCTTGTTCCAGGAAAACCAGAAGGTGCAGTTTGTAAATGTATATGCATATTATCACTGAAAATCTCATTCCATGACAACCACAATTCTTGCCTAAATGAAGAAAGATCTGCTTGTCCAGGAAAAGCATAAGAAAGAACCAGGGGAACTAAGGACTCCTAGGATGTAGGTTGTATGTGAATAATTCCAGCAGCTCTTACTTCAGGCCCCACAGTCTAGCCATATCAGAATTTAGTAATAGAGTTAATATACCCATGAACTAAATGTCTGGTTTTAAATATTTTATCACATTACAGTAACGTTAAGAGAATTACAAGTAAAAAACATTCATAATCGTATGACATCAACAAATCCAATTGCATTTATTTGGTCATGATTCTGCCTAGCCCATATTGAAAATATATAATTTTTACTTAGCTTAAAGCATACTACACTTAAGGAGTACTTGGCATTTCAGGTAAATACAAAAGGTTCAGTAATTCTTAACCCCACCATTTTAATCCCAAGGATGTTTAGACAATTTATCAATAAAATATCTTTCTCAGAATTACGGCAACATTAAATACCATTAAACCAACATAATTCTTTGACCTGGTTCCTAGACCACATAAGTAAGTAGCTTGTAATACAATATATAAGAAATCATACATAACATATAATAATGTATAAAAATACATATATGGTATGTAATTATATATAACACATCATATATTATATATTCTATGCAATATATTACAAACTATTTGCATATATATATATATATATATATATATATATTTCACTGGAACCAATTCTTGTCAATGTCAACAGTCAATTTTACTGATGACAACCACAGCAAACACCATTGGAGTGTTTTCACATGCTCTCCTAAGGCTTTCCCTCATTGTGATGCCCCAAGTGGGAATGCATAGAGTCACCTGCTTCTTGGTGTCTTGGAACCTGTGTCAGGTTCCTCTTTAAAAGATGAGGTGGCACCAAGTGAAATCAGATATTTTATGTGTCTGTAAGCGGGAGCTTTGACTGGGGACTCACAGTTTTGAATGTTACAGAGATGCAGATCTTAGTTCTAAGTTGGTCCAGTATGAGGATCCCAGCAAGAGTTGTCCCCAAGGAGGGTGTTTCCTGAGAAAAATGACTCCCCGTGATTTTTAAAGTAAAAAGAAGGTTAGGGAGATGGCTCAGTGAATAAGAGTGCTTGCTATGTACACATGAAGACCACACAAAAAGCCAGCGTAGCGATGTCTGCCTCTCTGTACCCAAACAGAAATAGCCAGATCTCAGGATCTTTCTGGACAACCCGCAAGCTTCCAGTTCTGTCCTGGCCTGAGCTGCTGCTCCGGTCCGCAGGTCAGGGTCTAGCAAGAGAAAGAGTGGGAATGGAGGGGAAGAGACATGAAGAATTGAGACAAGACAGAGGTTCTGATCAAGTCTCTGTCTCTTTTACTGAAGGGAAATCCTGGGTATTTATACACTTTTGCGTGCCTTGCAGGCATGGATACTGCATGCGCCTTACAGGCGTGTATATCTTGGATAGCATGTGCACCATGCACCTTGCAGGCGGGGCCACTAAACAGAAAAACAAGATATGTGAGAAAAACAAGATGTTTATCAGAGTGTACTCAGCTGTTGTAGGCTGTTGAAAACAAGTCTCATGTCAGGGTATATGGCTCGAGATGGCTGCAAAGATGATAGCCGCTTTCTGCTACAAGTCGGCTCCCAACACTTCATCACTGTCCTTTCATGTGCTTGTTTTAGTAGAGCATGCTTTCTCCTGTGTCTGCTTCAGGAAACACTCCTTCACATGTGTTTGCCCCAACACAACACCATCCAGCACAACTGACTTTCCAAAGAACCCTAAAGTGTCCACTTCAGCATATAATGTCTTCCAAGTTCACCCATGTATTTTTCAAGGTCCAAAAATACTTTAGCACGCATGCGTGCGTGCGTGTGCGTGTGTGTGTGTGGGGGGGGGTATCTTTATCCATGAACATGGAGGCTAATTCCTTATCATGACTAAAACTTGTGCTGCAGTAAACATGAGTGTGTAGATGTCCCTTCAATATCGTGGTTTCAGCACCTTTGAAAACATAGTTAGAAATAGGATTGTATAATGCAAGTTCTATTTTTCAATACTTTTAGGAACTTCAAAGCTGCTTCTCCTAGTGGCTGCCCAATTACACAATCCCATCCCACCAATAGCATACCAATTTCTCCACATCCCACCAACACCTATATTGTTTTGATACCATGCACCCTAGAATGCAAGGGTATAGACATAATGTTATTGTGCACTGTGTGAAGTTTACCCTTGTATTATTCAAATGCCAATTTCTCTATCACCCTATCTGGTTTCAATGGCATGGCACTGTAATTCCTATGTTGAGAATCTCCTGTCTCAAGCTTATGTAAACAATGCTCGCCACTTATTCTCTGCCTTGTCAATAAAAGCCAGAAAAGCCAATAACTAGGCAATAGAGGGAATAGGTCAGGACTTCTGCCAACCAGGGGAGGAGGGAGAGAAAGAAGAAAAGAGCATACTGGGAAGGGGTCCAGAGAGCCAACAAGGGAGAACACACCTGAAGCCCAGAGAGCGAGACCAATACAAAACTGCAAGAATCTCGGTGATTTGGGGCTGGGAGGTAGCCAGATTAGAGGGTTTAAATAGAATTATAAGGCTCTAGTTATTGTACTTTTAAGTTGAAAATAAATCTTGGTTTCTCTGTATTGTTATTGGGGAACTAGCTAGGAACAAGAAAAACAGCCATTATATTAATTTACTGCATATATTTATATTGTTACACAAAGGGTGCTTTGCTGTGGTTTTGACTGCATTTCCTGGCCACCAACCCAAAGGTCCTTCCTGTCCCTGCTGCCTCCTCCAGCTCTGGAGACAGAGGCATATGCCATGACACTCAACTTCTACATGAGCTCTAGGAGTCAGAACTCAGGTCATGATTGGACAAGCAAGCACTTTGCCCACTGACGGGACCATCTCCCCAGTTGCTTTTATCTTTTATTCGGGCGATTTGTCCTTTCAGTGCAGAGTTAGAGGCGGTCCTCTTTGTCATCTTACTGCTTTCTTACTTTGCTCTACACATTTGGGTCCATAGTCTACCTGGAACATGTCTGTGGGCACAGCATAAAGTATTCTTCCTTCCAGATGTTGATATAACTAATTCCATGCCATCTGTTTAAAAGTGACTCACCTCTGCCACAATCATGTGTCCATTTTTTGGGTCTATTCTGTCTATTCCCTCTTCCCCAGAGGGAAATGTGGAATTTAGAAAGTCCCCCCCCCCCAAGCTGTCACCTGACTTGGATATTGTCAGTTGTGTTAGTGTACACTAGTTTTATACAACACAATTATTTGAACAAGTTTATTGTTCAATTGGCTTCACAACACTCTTAATACTCTGCTAAATGCCTATGTACATCTAATTCCTTCTGCAGTAAATGTTCCTGACAGGTATTACCCGGAGTAGCCTGAAAGTATTGTTTAGGGATCAGACCTAGGTTTCTGGATCAGGCAGGTGCCAGCTCTCACCAGATACGCTCTCCTCTGGGTATTTAACTTCTCAATTCTGCTCCTCAATAATGTTGAAATGTCATTATTATACTATCTACCCATAAGGTTTAGGAAGAATCTTTAAAGTTGTAAGTAATGCTGTTGCATAATGCCTGGCACTCAATAAGCTCTCAATTATTAAAACAGAAAGCTACTATTATTTCATGTTGAATTTTCTACTTTCTCCCCAGCCAACCTTGTGAGAAATAACCTGTTTTAACCTTACTGCTGAGAGCACTTCTCATAATTATACCCATAGAAATGAGTGTATCTCATTACACTGTGGCAGATATATGTCAACCAGTAAAAATATTTTGGACTTTGGAAAAAGTCTAAGCTGTTTTTCATAATCACCTAAAAGCCAGAGGGCAAAGAAGAGGTGAGCAAAGCCAGGATGCACAGGCCAAGAACCTGACATCACCAAGCAATCTCTATGCTGACCCCACAGGTAACTCTTCAACATCTGCACATTTCCCTGGCCATGCATTCTCCTCTGCACGTCTTCCAGAATGAAAGGGGCACTATGCTGCCCATCTGAAGTCTGGACCTGACAAACGTGGTGCTCACCAATTCCTGGGCCTTCAACTTGTTTTGACACTGACCAGCCTCAGCCTAGCTCTGCACATCAGCCATGGTAGAAACCACAAGGTTCACTATTCAGGGTTCTTGCATGTCTTACATTCTTCTAGGCATCTCATTCCCTAAGCCCCCACTGCTTGTCCTTCCCTCCTCTGCCCTAACCCTACTGGAGAGTGCTGCTGAGTGGTGCCAAATGAATACGCCTTTCCGCCTGAGGTTTCTGCAGCTCCCAGCTGTCCAACAGCAGTGTAAGTCATGTCTACTACCACTGAAGAAATCTAAATGCTACTCCTTAAAGTCACAGAGGCAAAAATAGAACCTCCAGGCTGAAGACCAAAGCGACATTACCCCAAAATGCACGATTGTCTCCAGAATAGTTTGTTGAAGGCACAATTCCTCTGCAAACATCAAGAAAGTACTTGACACACTTTTCCAATTGAACAGTTTGCTTATGAAGTACTTGAAATTATTAGATTTATAGGCAGAGCTTATTGAAAATGAGACATCAAGTTGCTTATATAAATCTCTCAGCAAAAGGTCATCAGATCTTTGACTTGACTTCAAGAAAGACACTATTTTGCATCTGAGCTCACTTGAAACACCTTTTATCCCCCACTAGGGATGGATATGCTTTTTTGGTATGGAACTCAAACTTGTTTTCTTTGCCAACTAAATAATTAAGAATCTGCACCTGTTAGTTTTCTTGAATTGTTTTGACTTAATGAGCATGTTTTGTGGCACTCTCTGTATCCAAGATGGCCCACTATAATCAATCCTCTTGCTCTGCAAAGAAAGGGCTTTCTTCTTGACAAAGGAGTATGATTAGGAAATGCTTTGTTTCATGTATATGAAAATTTAATTTCAATACATATAATACTCACATGATGTCTCTCCACATTTGTTACATGTGTACACACACACACACACACACACAAAACACAAGTATTCAAAGGAATTGAAACCAGGATATTGAAAGGACATCTACACCTTCATGTTTATTGCAGCACAAGTTTTAGTCATAAGGAATTAGCCTCCATGTTCATGGATACATACATATCCATATATATATATATAAATATATATATATGGATATCCATACATTCATATCCATATATATATATATATATATATATATATATATATATATATGGATGTGTGAGTGTGTATACACATACATGGAGAGAGAGAGAGAGAGAGAGAGAGAGAGAGAGAGAGAGAGAGGTTTTAGTCAGCTTTGATAAAGGGTTCCACACAACATCCTAACATCAAAGACATCATCCTCTGGTGCAACCAAGCAAGTGTGCCAAAGAGCTCACTCACTGTGGCTAGATGGGGCAGAAAGAGTTTAGGGGAAATACATATATTCTCTTATTATACTGCTATAAGTATACTCCATGTAATACAGTCATATGTAAAACAAATATATTACATATTCAACGTAGAAAACAAAACAAAATACCCAAGGGCTTCTGATCTAATGAGTAAAGTATGAGTCTATCTGAACATGATCCCTTCCCAGCCCAGTGAGATGAGGTTTCCACAGCAAACTCCTCTCTACTCCCTTTGTGAGACATTGCAAAGCCCGGACTCTTAAGGTCCAGAGACCATCTAATGAAGAAACTGGAAGCCCAGAGAGACTTCCCAGCACATGGATACTCAGGTATCTCCAATATTCTCATATAACACTCATCTGGCACCCAGGCAGTGCACTGCCCCAGAACCATGGTGTGGCAAGATGGTAGCTGATGTCTCAGCATAGCTCTGGCCAGTCACTGATGGCAGAGAACAGGCTCTAGTGGAAAAACCATGGTCAAGGCAAGCAGACAAAATGATCCTAAGTCAGAGGACATGAGGTAGACAGTGACACAGTGTTAGGTTTTACTGTTAACTTTTCATCTTGGAATAATTATATTTTTGGTTGCAAAAGTATGCCAAAGACTCCCTATTTGCCCTTCACTCAGATCTATCATATGCCAATATATGGGATTTGGTATTAGAATCAGGAAAAGAATACTGGAAAGACTGTAGTCCAATCTAAGGCCCTGAATCAGCCTGCCATGGCTGTCCTTCAGCATCTCCTGACCCAAGCCCCATTCTGAAGTCATGCTGGCTCGGACCACTCCCTGTGTACACATTCACACAGACCACATGACCATGTGCTTGCTTAGGGAGACTTCCTTGTCTTTTAGCCAAGTAGTTTTGTTTGTTTTTGTCTTACATGGATCTTCACTGGGGCATGCTCTATTAAAATTCTAAATACTGCAGTCACAAACCATAATCTGTATTAGAAATTAAGAAGGCACCAAACAGACTACCATGAATATGCTTTATTTTAACTTTCAATAAAAACAAAGTTGTAAAAAACAGCTTACTAATAACAAGACTTTGCTCCCTACTGCTAAAACTCAGTATTTTGTCCCAAACCAATGGTTTATTTTTGCTACACTGAGGTAAATGGCCAGGCTGACAATGAAGTATTCTTCGGTCTCTTCGATCCACACTAGCTCTGCGTGCAGTCCTCCTTCTGTGTCCATGTAGTCGACATAGTAAGTGTGTCCCAGGAAATTAGGACCATCAGAGGAGTAGGCAGCGGATTTCATGCACACTGGAGAACTCACACACCAAAACGGCTTCTTGTGCTCATCCAGAAGAGTCACATCCACTACAGAGCAACTCTGTAATTAAATTTACAAGTGTCAGGATATACGCTCATTTCCACAGGAACTATGACTGTTGAATAGACTGGAGATGCTGCACGTGGCATCCAACTCCAAACCCCTCTCCTGCATATCATAGGATCTACTTTTTATCTCACAGCTGCTCGGTTAGTCCTTACCCAGTCCCCTAGGCAGTCACCCTCACCCTTACATATGACCAAGGTGCTGTCAGTGTGTACCAGAAGTTAGAGGCAACTGGTCTTCCACAAAGGAGAGAGTCCTTTGTCCTTGCTTCCTAGAGGGTGTTACCCTGCTCTGGACAGCAGCTTCTCCCTTTGGTAGCAGGCGACTGTCTTCCACTGTTGTCAACCCATTTCCTTGACTCTCTACACTCCCAGCTCTCCCACCCTTGCTCATGGTTTTCTCTGCTGTACACCATCTTCCTGCTATACACTGACTGCTACAGGTACTAGGCTCACCGTCCGCCTGCCTGCCTCTCTCTCGCCCACTGACCTTCAATGGGCTATCCAACTCCTACGAGCTATTCTTCAACCTCACCTCGGTTACTCATTCCTACACTTTTACCTCCAGAGACAGCACCTCCTGTGCATACCACACTTCCATGTTCAACACTGTGGGCTCTGCTTTCTAACTTCTTCCTTACACAGCTACTCCTACTTCCTAGCGCATCAGACAAGATTCACCAGAATTTTGTCACTGTAAGCCATCACTACTAGTACATCCTATGTGTTAAAGGAAATACACACACTGTAAGCATATGCACCACATTAGTAAATTCTTCTTAGATAACAAGAGTGAGTGAGTGAGTGAGTGAGTGAGTATGTGTGTGGAGCGAGAGTGCCATGGCCCATGACCCATGACCTACCAGAGGCCCTAGCTCTCCTCAGACCTCATCTCAGTCACTTCTGTTTCTCTGTTATTCACTGGATGGACCTCTTCATCAATACTTTACCTCACCTGGTTCCAGATCTAACCACAATCAGCTTTGCATGAGCCAAGGGGTCTCATGTGTGTCTGGATCTGACTGTCCAGCACAGTAGCAGAGCCATACAGGGAGCTATTACCAGGTAGCCACAACCATGCTTTCAAGTCTTTTGAGTCTGCTGTGTATTGTGGGGCACCCTCCCCCAACTGTCATACCTCAACCTCTCCCAAGACTGCCGTTGTGTCCTCACAGGGTGCTCCTCCTATACATCATGGATTCTTCTCAGAGAAGTGTGAGAAGACCACCTCCATTTCCAACACCAAAGACACAAGTGTGTACTCACCAGCTCCTCACTTACATGTCTGTGTTATGTGTGTTTCTGTCACATAGGGTTTGGTATGGCCAGCCCACCAACAAGTAGGTAGCCTCTGACACAAGCCTCTATCTCTTGTTCACTAGACCTTAACTTTCAAACATGTTCATACAATTCTTGGTGAGGGAGGAAGGGAGGGAGGGAGGGAGGGAGGGAGGGAGAGGGAGAGGGAGAGAGAGAGAGAGAGAGAGAGAGAGAGAGAGAGAGAGAGAGAGAGAGAGCGCTGAAAGAAGGAGTGAATGAGAAGGGAAGAGCTCAGGAGGGAAGGAGAGAGAAGAGGAGAAAAGAGGTAGGGAAGGGAGGGAAGTGGAGAGGGGAGGGGAGGGGAGGGGAGGGAAGGGGAGGGGAGGGGAGGGGAGGGGAGGGGAGGGGAGGGACACCCAGAAAGAAACAAACCTCCCAGAGTTTCAGAGTGACCTTGTTCTCTCTTCACTTAGTGGACAGAACTCTCTATCGTCCCTTCTGACCCATCCTCTTCCTAAGGTCTCTAAGCACAGTGAATATTTGTTAGGTCTCCTCCACCTTGGCAACTTTATCACTGTTTATCATTCTCTGCTTCAAATACTACCTCCCCAGTGCTTTCAGAACCACCTATGACTTCTGCCAGGCCCTATTACTTGTCATCCTCACAGCTTGACCTAAAGCAATCATCTGATTATATATAATCACTTTCTCCCTAGATGGAATTTGTCTACACCCACAACTCAAATAATAATCTAGGAGTCCATGACTTACAAAGTGTACCTTTAGGCTGAACCTCCTTCAAGGTTCAGGAATATATACAAGGTCTTACTCAACACCTTGGATGACCCAGAGGTCAATCAAGTTTGGTGCGACTTACTCAGACCTATGATCATTCCAGCAAAACTGCCTAGAATTGCACCTTGGGCTCTGGAGTGGCATGGCTGAGCATCAGCTCTATGTAAAGTCTGGGGCCATCCTTGTTCCTCTTGCCCTAACCATCTACCTGCAGCTCACCACTAATCCTGCATGGTCTGGATTAAAATCAAACTAATGTCAAGCTCCATGTTAGATTCCTAAGCTTAGGCTACAGAGAAAGACCCTGTCTGAAAAAAGAAGTCACATATGATTGCTAAAATAGAAATACAACACAGTCTCTTTGCCTGGGAACTATAGACACAGCCCTCTAATGTATAAAGCATCCCTCTGGATAAACGCTGATAAAGTGTGTCATCCAAACCTGATTCTGTTAAAAGAACAAAGCAATTCTTTGTTGCACTGCTTTCTTTGAAGTGACTTGATGGTCTGGGCTTCTGTTCTCATCAGGAAATACTGGTCTCCTAGAGCTTGGGAGTAAGAGGAACTAACACTTGCTGGCCTGCTAATGATGCAGTGGAGAGCATCCTCTCGGGTAGATGTTCAACAGGAAGTCATCTCATATATTTTACAGATGCTGTACTGGCTGAGGAGAGTGCTGTACACTCACTCACTGTGCTTCTTCCTCAGTGGTGTGGGACAGCCAGGTCCTGTGTCAAGCAGCTTTCCTGCAGAGTTCAGTATAATTCACAATGACATACTCCCTAACCTGTCTGTCTCCATTCCTATCAGACTCTCAACTGATGGATTTCTTTTGGCAATCCTTTTCTTATGTCTTTTTTTGCCTTTCCTTGCCTTGTCGTTAGAAGGCTGTGTCTACAGTTTCAAGGCAAAGAAACGGTCTTGTATTTATATTTCAATAGGCAGATGTGATTAAGAATTATCTTTTTTTTTTCTTCAGACAGGGACTTACTCTGTTACACAGGCTAGCCTTGTATTGGTTGTAATCTTCCTGCCTTAGTTTCTCCAGTGGCATGAGTAAGCATATCCACCGAAAACCCTATGCTACTTTATGCCCATCCTTCAAACAAAACAGAGGCTAAGTCCCTGAAAGCCAATTTCTTAAACTGCATTTTACTGTTTCCTATGCTCACGGTGATGAGATTCCTGGAGGGAAATTCCTGAGCTATACAGCAAACACATGGAACATGGTATCTCTCACTTAGGTACTTTCTTTGGGAACTCCAAGGATGAATTAGTCATAAAATATAAATCCGGCTTCATACATAAATGCACATGCAGATCCACACAGCCTCCAACTCAGGAGACAACAAACTCTTTACCTGTAAGAAAAGGTATTACTGGAGAAACTGCCCAGGGACAGGTCATCCACCCATCGTTCAAAGACTCAGATTCCTGCCTTTAGACAGAGCAACCTATGGAAACATTGCCCCAGGCTTCCTGCAGGGTCAAGCTCTGTAGCTCTGTGAGAAATGCTGTGGAAGTCCCCAGCAAACTTGTTGCTAAAGACTCTTTAGAGTTAAGTCTTGCTTAAATGCAGTTACAGGGGAGATACTGTTTTCAATACTAGAGCTAGGATAAATCGCTGTCTCTTGGTATAATTACTATACTTCCCTTTTTAATCCCAAAGAGAAATTAATACCTGCTTTGATCTTGCTCTGAATAGAAAACAAAACAAAGTAACTTTTAAAATTATCCTGACTTTTTAAGCTTGTTATATTTACATTCTGTCTTCCCTGGTCCTCAAGGTCTATTTTTAATCTTAATATTTTATTTTAATATGTGTTTTAAATTCATGGTCACTTCAGTCTATCATAGAAAAATAAGAGACCATACCAGGATAAATAACAAATCCCAAATGGTTCAAAAGATCAGGCTCCAAAGCAACCCAGCCCTTGGTCTTGGTCACTGTCATCAGAGCTCTGCTCAAATGTCCATACCAAAGGTCAAAATGAGCACAGAACAAGTCGTCTCCAGGTACAGCCACACCTGTGGTTCCCAGATTCCACTCAACCCATTCAGTAAAGAGAACCCAGGGTAACCACAGGCACATAACCACACAAGAGCATGGAACCATGGGAACCCAAGAAGAGCCTAGAAATTGGAGCAGGAACTTAGAAACAGCCTTCAAATAGGTGAAAATGCTGCCCACAGATGCTGTTTGCCTCGGCCAAGCTTTGGCTCCAAGCTCTCTCCATGGGACAGACTGACTGTGTGAAGGATGGAGGGCACAGCGAGAGCTATTCAAACGCTGTCTACCTACCCACTCTACTCCAATACTTTCCATGGATAGCAAAGAGATTTGCTGCGGTATGAATGAGAATGGCTCCCATAGGATCAGATGCTTGGATGCTTGGTTCCCAGTTAGTAGAACTGGTTGGGAATGATTAGGAGGTGTGACCCCGTTGGAGGAGGTGTGAACTGGGAGTAGGCTTTGAGGTTTCAAAAGCCTATACCAAACCTAGTATCTCCTTCTCTGTCTGTCTCTTTGTCTCCCCCTAAATCCCTTCTGCCTGCTACCTATGAATCAGAATGCACACTCTCAGATACTGCTCACTGATACAGATACAGACTATGCCTGTCTGCTTTTCTGCCATGATGGTCATGTACTATAAATAAGAACTATAAATAAGCCCCAAATTAAAAGCTTTCTTCTGTAAGAGTTGCCTTGGTCATGATGTCTACCTACCCATTCAGCACAGTAGAACTATAACTAAGGCAAAATATTAAATAAACACTTGATGAAAATCTCACTCTGCTAAAAGAATTCAAAGATCTACAGAAACCAGAATACTTTTAAGAAGGGTTATATCGATACATCAACAGACAGTTTCTTTTTTTAAAATTATACAGTTACTTGAAGAAAATATTTTGTTTTTACCTCAATAAAGCCATCAAAAACATTAGTTCTCCATGCAAGGCCAACTTTTCCAATAAGAGGTAGGTGTTCTCTGTTATTTTTTAAACATATCACCTCGAACTTCACATATCCATTTTCAATGTACCCTGAAATGATTTAAGGTTAGTTTAATTATTATATTTTAATGCAGGACAGAAAAAGAGTCTTCAAGCAGGCTACTCCCTGAGGGATGCCACATACTGCAAAGTTCTACTCACTGACAACACAGTATATTCTATCATGAGGCCTGAGTTGTGAACCTGTGTCTCAGAGACTGGAAAATGGGTGTGGGTTCTAGAGAAATTGTCAAATGAATCAGAAGATAGCTGAGGAGACAGTTAAGTTCCATGGGACCCTTATTTAAATTTGAGTTTTATACACACACACACACACAAACACGTATCACTATACTTGGCAACCTAGTTGTTTCCCCTGCACAAACTTTGCACACACTCCCCTCTCCCAACAATGCATCCAGCAACCTCAAAACCCCTATAGCCATCTACCCCATACATTGCTGCCCATACTCCTATCTCTAAATAATACTATATTTCTCCATCCTGGTAACAATCACATTTGAACAGTTTCTATTCAAGTGTATTCCCAATATATCCAGGAATAAAGACCAGAAGGATCAATCCAGCCTGAACTGCTTTTAGATGCATGCACAGTAGGACACAATTATGTCCTTTAGTAACCCCTTAGGGTGAACATAAAATCATTGTGTGGATAATGAATGTATGAGCTACCACCCTCACTACAGTCTGTCTTAGGATTTCTAGTGCTGTGAAGAAACACCATGACCATTGCAACCCATCCCTAACCCAGAAGCTGTTTCCAATTGCTAACTACTTTCAAATAAAAGTTTAGTTTTCACCAAGGGCACCTCACTGGGGAAACACACTACTCTTAAAGGTAGTCTACATGTCCAAAACAGATGGCCAACAGAGAACATACTCAAGAACATCAGTGAAGGTTTCTTGGTGCTGTAGAAGGAGCCAAGAGTTCTACATTCAGTTCAGTAGGCAACAGGAAGAGAGTGACACTGGGCTTGGCTTGAGCTCCTGAAACTCCAAATCCCACCCCCCTACCCTTACAATACACTTCCTCCAACAAAGCCACACCACCTAATAGTGCCACTCCCTGGTGGTCAAGCATTCAAATATATGAGTTTATGGGAACATTCTTATTCAAAGGGCCATGTCTCTCAACAGCCAAACTCTTCTTCCCCTTGGACACCATGGAACCTCCAACAGTACTTGAGGACCCTGTGCACTCTTTCTCACATGGCCCTCTGTCAGTCTTGACAATGCAGCCTATACCTTCCATAACCTGCACTGCGGCTTTGCTCCCTTTCCTCCAAATATGCAAACCCATATGAGCTCTTCCTTGGATAAGAGGTACAAATACCTGGTCTAGATTCTGACCACCAGTGACAAGGGAATGAAATAAAAATGATGCTAAGTTGCCTTGGACACCAAATTCCTATTTCAGAAGTTCTACAGTGTTTAATGACTAAGTATAGCCAAGAGTTACCATCTAGGCGCCCCGGGTGTCTCCTATATGATGCATTGCTTCAGAGAAAGGCAGTCAGAGGTGTAGCTGAGCTGGAGAGGAGGCTAATTCCAGCTTTCCTGGCCACAGCAGCAACGTCTGAATGGGAAGCCCACCTTTTTCTCCATGTGAGTAACAAAAATAATCTGTTCCTCCCCTGATCTCCCTCAGATAAGATGGACAGTTGATGACGCCAGGACAATAAGACTCCCCAAAAATCCTAACAGTTTTTAGAAGGCCCCACAAGAGAATAAACCAAGAACTCTTTCCATCAACAAAACAAACAAAGCTGGCAATTCACTAAATATAACACTACTAGTCAATACACAAGAATGAACTATTAACATCTGCAGCTGTACGGATCAAGCCAGAGCAGCACACGGAGCAGAAGAACCAGGACACCATAGAGTACAGGAAAAGACTAGAAGCAAAAAGCAGAAACTGTGAGCCTATTTATACAATGCACTAAATATGAAACCAATTTGTGGTGGGCAATAAAAAGGACCAGCCACATGAGTCTCTGACAGAAAAGAAATCACAGAACAGAAGTCACTATGAGTAGCTATGTCAGCCTCGCCCTGTTTCAGGCACACTTGCCGTGCAGCTGTGACTGATGGACCCCAACAATTTAATCTCTCAGAACTGCAGCATTTACCTGTAGATGTCAACACTCTGCAATCTACCTTTGCCTTTCCTTTCTAAGCCTCTACTGCACCCTGGCATTTCATTACATGTAAGGTCTTTTGCATTTGAAGACCTGTCTTGTGAAAACCAATACTCTTTGGAAGTAAAAGGTCATGTCTTTGGTGGCATATTAACAACATATTAATGACACATTTTCAGCTATAATTAAGGACATATTTCTGCTTCAGAAATAAATAGAACATAAAAAAGGTGGAATATAAAGAGTGTGGGAGGATCAATTTATTGGTAATTGACTTTTCTAATGACCACAAGAAGCAAAAGGTCAAAGCAGATTAGAATGGACTCTAGGCAGGAATCACCAGAGTTGCTTAAAGAGAAAAGCTCAATAAGAGGAAGCAAACTCAAGAATTCACCCAAGAACCAAACTTACTAACACAGACCCACACAGAAGAGCAATAGTAAACACCTCTCACACAACGAACTCAAAGCTAGTTGGCATGTAATACTAACCAGTGTTGACCAGGCCACACATACTAGAAAGGGGCAATCAATAACACAATTGTATAATCATTAGGTCCTAATGATCACACAAACTTGGTAAGAACCATGTCTTCAGGAGAGAGTATCTTTAGTATTCCTCCCTATTAGGTATCTACCATAAACACCCCAAGACATATGCATAGTTTCTCTAGATTTTTTTCCCTTCTTAGCAAATTATTTTTGACACCTTTATTATTTTTCCAAACACCCAAAAGAGAAGAAACTTAAAAGAAACTTAAATACCTAAGTGCAGTTAGAGATGGTAAAATCTGAAAAGACAGGTTTCCAGACACAGTAGGGTCAGGAATGGTCCCACCTGGTCCTTTTTATTACAAGTAAGGATGTACCACAGAGTATATTAAAAGAACAACCTTCACTCTCTGTACCAGCTAGCACAGTGACATTACAGTGTCAGCCAAACCTGCTGATGTCTTTTGAGTCAATATGTGAGCTCTACATCTGTCTTATTAACTGGGCCTACACAGAAAGACACATACACACACAGCAGGACAATCAACCGCAGGTTAAAGAGAAAATTATGTACTTACCATTGGTTAATTCAATAGAGTCTGGAGGTTGCTTTTTTAAATTGCTACACCTAAGGGTTCCAGCTAGCATTTCCCTACCTCTCCAGTTCTATTTTCCATGGTTTTGATCTAATTCCATATCAATCAAGCCCAGTCCACCTGAGTATAATTTATTTTTCTAGACAAGTTTTCCCTCAGAAGGTTAGGGGAAAAAATACACAGGTAGTCTGGACTCCTATTCTGCTCCTGCTTTGGATGCTCTTATATTCACAACTGTAACAAGTCAAGATGGTGGGGCAGCAGGGTAAGAGGAGCGACACGTGGGTGCCTCTCGAGGATCCTTGGCTTCATGTGGCTCTATACTGAGTCAGGGGGAATTCATGGCACAGCACAAAATAGATGGATTGAGACTCTCAGAAATGTAAAAGGAACCTCAGACATAGGACCTGACAGCCAGGGAAGAAAGCTAACTAGGAATGAAATTCACCATGACAAATCAGGACAGGAGACATGCTGGCCAGACACATCCTGTCCCATGACAGACATCAATGGGCCTGCATCAAAGCACACTTGAACTAAGATGTACCTCTGAATCTCTTCAACAGTATTAAATGGTTTTGTCAAGCTATGTTAGCTTTTGTACCTTTTAATAAAATTTAAAACCTTTTAATACAAAAAATAAATTAACTGGCACAGAAGTTGGCATTTTTCTTCTAAAATATTTTTTGACATGGAAAGCAAAGTAAAATTTTTAAGTAGAAGGGGAGGTGATAGGGAAGCTGATTTGAAGCAATGAAAGAGACAAGAAACAAATGGCTAAATAAAGGTCTAAAGCAGGCGAGAGTGGCTATATATATAGGAACAAAAATTGTAAAGTTCATTTCGGAAAGAAGTGGGACATCTTTTCCTCTGAAACAGGAAAGGCAAGACTGAGAAAGGCTGTGACAGACAAGTGAAGGTGTGCTGGCCAAGGAACGTGGGAAGCTCAGCAGGAGGGCATGGGAGTCAGTGTGGGGGAGGGGGTGCTGGGACCCTGTAGGAAAACCTTATTCAAAACATAAAGGGCAACTAGGAACTGACTGAAAGATTTCTAATAGCAAGAAGGTACACCATCAGCATTACATTCCTGGGTGGGAGGCTGACTCACGGCCAATGCTACAGGGAAAGCATGAGCAATAAAGAAAGGACTCTGTCATGTCTAGAGTATGAGATAGGTCAGGCGTCAGTATGCCACTGTAGAGTATGAGACAGGTCAGGCGTCAGTATGCCACTGTAGAGTATGAGACAGGTCAGGCGTCAGTATGCCACTGTAGAGTATGAGGTAGGTCAGGCGTCAGTATGCCACTGTACTGAGTATCCAAGAAAGTTCAGCTAGAAAAGACCAAAGAGCCAGAAAGAGCAGACACCCAAATAATGTATTAGCACAGAAGGTGGGGCCAATGACAGCTGAGACCTTTGTAATCCAAGGCAAGAGAGGCCATAAACTCAACATACTGGAGATCAACGATCTCAACAGCAAGTAAACTCACACTGTGGAAAAATCAGAAAACCTATTATTTACAATTTTAACACTTAGGTTCTCTAAATTATTTGTTTTAGATAAGACATTTCATTTCCATAACTGCCTTACAAAGTATCTTACTATTTAAAATATCCTATTGAAACAAATTTCCTTGACAACAAATAAAGTTCAAAGAATTCAAGTCACAAGAAAGAGCAATTATTAAACCTGGATCAGCGGCTGAAGGAAGCCTCGTAATGGGTATGCATCGCCAGCATCATGCGTGGCAGGCAGGTCTTTATGGGATACAGCCTGTGTAGTCCCAGAGGCCCAGACTTAATGCTCTCTGGTGGCCATTTTGAGATTAGTAATTTTGCAACAGGCTGTACAAACTATAGA